>NC_061111.1:139904612-139944532 GCF_002878395.1 Capsicum annuum
CTATTCCTGATATTTTACAATATAATACTAATGATTTATCTATATTTTTATCTGTTAGTGCTACTGAATAATTCGCACTTATTATAAATTTAAATTTTTGGTATATTAAATTTTCTTTTATGGCAGTTATTATACTTTTTTCTATAGGTTTTATAATTCTATCATCTGCTAAATATAATTTTATTGGTGTATCTATTCCTTCTCTAAAACATGCTTGTATTAATATCTCTGTTATTCCAAGGTGTACATATTTTATTGGGTCTTTACTTCTTATATATGTTTTATTTCTTTATTAATTATTATTTTTGTCAATAATGGTATACTAGCTTTTCTTTTTGCATATCTACAGTCTATTACATGTTCCTTTTGGCTTACTACGTAGTATTCTTCCTTTCTTCTACTAAATATATTTTTTATTATTGGTATTTTAAATATTTTTTACACTTAAATATAATTCTTTTCCTTTTATTTCATCAAATATATTACTGTCAAATATTATTTTTTGATTTGTTCCTTTTTTCATTTAAATATTCTTCCTTTGTTATTATTTTATTATCTTCTTCAGTTATTAGGTTCATTCTTATATCTTTTTCAGTCATTTGATTCATCTAATTCACTATCTATTTCATTATCTATTTCATTCTCCGAAATTTCATATATCCTATCTTCACTTTCTAATTCATAATCTATCTGTATATATTCTATATTTTCTATTTTTATTTATGATATTTGTTTATTTTTTGGGTTTTTGGTAATCTACAATCTCTAGCTAAATGTCATAGTTTTCCACAATTATAACAAGTACATTCTTTTATAGATTTCTTTTTTCTATATGGTCTTTTATGTTTATAATTTTTTACATAATATCTTTTTCTTGGTTTCTTATATTTATATTTTGATTTTTTGTATTTCTTATATTTCTTATGTCTTATTCTTTTCTTATAATATCTTTCTTCACATCTAAATTGAGGTGCTATTTTATCCTTGCAACATGCTAAATTTCTTATTAATGTTTTTTTCATTTTTATTTCTTCTCTATATTTTTCACATATATTTCTATACCATTGTTGTAAAAATTTTATTCTTGCTCCTAGGGTATCTATTATTTTTGCTTCATCCCAACTTTTTATTATTTTTTGAACTAAATGGTTCAAGTAATTTACTAAAATATAATTTTCTTATTTCTTTACTTTCCTCTACATTATATGATCTTTTATAATAATATTCTTTAAATGCGCACGTATACTCATCTATATAGCACATATTACATATTGCTAATTTTAACATTAAATTCCTATTCGTATCTTTCTCTTTATTTTGCTCTTCTTCTTCTGTTGTTACACTACTAAATTCTTCTGTTATAGCTATTTTATATTTTTTCAATATTTTGTTGGTAGTATTTTAGTAGGTATTGATGTTCTTTCTATTTTATTATCAGATCTTAGTACTTTTTTACTTGCTTTGGATAGGTTTAAAAGCCATAATTTTACTGTTCCTATTAATGTCTTTTCTATATATTCTGGGGTGTTTGTTGTATCTGTTTTATTATCTAATAATTGTTTTGACATGTAACCTACCCATAGTTGTATTGTTTTATTTGTGTCTATTACACAGTCTAAATCTAAAAAGTTATAATTAATTATTTGTTTTGGTGTCCATTTATTATATTCATCCTTTGGATTATATCTTTTAAACTTATTTTAGTAATTATAGGTTGGTTTTCTTATTTCTGATGTACTAGGTATTATATTTTTATCTAGAGCATTTACTTCTGTATTTATTAGTTCTAGATTTTCTTTATTAATTACTTCTTGTTTTTCATTAATTTCTAGTTTTCCTATGTTTTCTAGAATTTCTGTATATGTTTCACTATCTTCCGAATCATAATTATCTATTTCTTCAGCATCTATTGTAGTTATTTCTAATTCACTGGTTCCTGGTTCTTTATTTTTTATTTCTAATTTTTCTTTAAATTGATTTATCTCATTTAATAATTTTTGCTCTTTATCCTTTTCTTCTTTTTCTTCCAGTCTCTTTTCATATAAATCTTTTTGCATTTGTAGTTTTTTTTTAATTCAGCAATCCTACTATTTTTAGTTTCTTTTATTTTTTGTATTTCTTTTGTGATTTGTTGTTTTATTTTATCTATTTTTTTCTGTCTAACTCTTCATTTTCTCTTTCTATTCTTACCATGGCTGCCAACTTATCTTCTAATTTTAATTCTTCTTTTTCTAACATTAAATATAAATGTTCACCTATTTTCTTATAGCTTCTTCCCAAATTAGAGAATACTATTTTTATTTTTAATCCTTCTTAATTTTCATATGTTTTTTCATCTATTATAAATTCTTCTTTGTTCATTTTATTTAAATGTATATAGGTTATGTTGATATATATATTCTAGGCTATCTATTGTTGATTCTAAATTTGATATTTCTTTTTTTTTCGTGCATTTATTGAGTTTTTACTAGCTCTGACAATTATGTTATACTGTAGTCTTTCTATCCTTATTTTTTATTCTTTATGTTTTTCAGATATTATTTGTTTTAATTCTTTATATTGTTGTAATTTTTGTACGTTATTCATCTAAACAATATTTATAATATATCTGAATCTAATTAATTAATTAATTAAATAAATCCAATTATATACTACTTCCGTAACTTTAATTAGCATAGACTCTGATACCATTTGGAGGGGGTGCGGATAACTTGGGTAATAAATAGATCCATTTTAGACATAGCAAAGAAACCAATTGAAAAGCAATAAAAAATATTTTTTTTCACAGAATGACTCATAGGGCTGACTCGTGGTAAGTATTCCAATCTAGCTATCACTTTACCACTAGTTATAACACGGTGCTTAGAGTTACTAGTAACCCCAAAATAACTCATGATTTGGCATGACACTATGAATAGAATAAAATGAATAATCACTGAGCAGATGCTAAATATGAAAGATATAACTTTAAAACTGTAACAAAATTAATATATAAAATGGAAATCATCTAACCAAAATCATATGGATGAAAATACTAGTTTGTCTTTCTGTTTGAAAGCCTCTACAAAGTGAATTGATGGGACAAGGCACCAACAAACTCTAACTATATGGAACTGAAATACTAATGAAATATTGATAAACTAGTCCTTGGAGGATGAGGACTCACCCAAACTCTGTTGTTGAAGTGATGTAGACATTGTACTAACCGTGACTTTAATGATGAACATCTGAACCTTTATTATAAAATAATATAACACAAAAAAAGTAAGCGGCCAGTACTTTAAATGTACTGAGCATGTAAGATCTTGACTACACTAAATACATTGTATAAATTGAATATGCTGAAGATAACATGATAAATCAAATATAAAATTGAAGGATGTAAACTAATTCAATGACCAAGTAATAAACATGGAACTTTTCAATATGCTGAATAAACTAAATTCGAGGTTATGTATTATATGAGTCTAAACTATGGTAGCTACTACTAACCAACATACCCATATGAGCAAAATGATGCCTAACCTATAACCCCAACTGGTAGGGTGCTCTATAACTAGCTAAGAGTAGGAACACTGACTGACGTAGATTTAGTAAACTAGTGTTCAAAAGGACTAAGGTGGCAATTCTTGTCTGATGGTGACCTTTTAGAACTTATAGTGACACCATAGTTTTGGGACATAGAGACTTTTACTAAAGGTCTCCGCCTAACTGATGGGTGAGCCTTAAACACCATGTCGTCTCAATGCAAAGTACTTCTCTCTCAACTGAATATAAGATGACATGATTAATAGCTAAATAATACTTATGTTCTGAAGTTAAAAACTAAGTACTTTATCTGAAAGTATTCTAAATCACATGAACCTGAAGGATTGAGTGTTAAACTAATAATGCATGAGATCCTAGGTTTTCTGGTGTTCATGACCCACTATCTCTAAGAATGCAACTATTCATGACAATTTTATAATCTAAAAAGGATGGGGAATTTCTTAAACTAAGTCCAAAATAATGAATTATTCAATACTTTTAGGATTCATGGATTCAAGTACACAAAGATGCTAAACCTTATGGAACACATGAATTCAACGCTCATTCATGATTAAAATAGAAGTGCAAAGGAATTCATAATTTTCATCAAACCATATGCTTTGAAGAAAAACTAAAATGAGGAGTTAAGTCAACTTTGAGACTCAGTGGATAAAAGAAATCCCATTGATGAAATTCTACATACCTGAGATTGAAAACCTTGCCATAATATTTAAATTTGAGATTGAGTATGATGAATCCTAGTTCTTTCTTTGGAGAGAAAATAAATATTTATTTTTCTCTGAATTTACTAAGTTTCACTTGATTTTTGAGTGAATAAGGCATTTGAATAATTTAGGATTATTATTCATCTTTACGATAACTTAAACGATATAGTTTAGGAGGTTAAATAATGGGAACAGAGGAAAAAACATTGCAAAAAAATCCGTGTCTCATGACGGATGAACCAACCAATGATTGTTCTTTCAACAAAAGATGTTTAGTTGTATTTATTGGTACTGGAGGGGAATTTTCAATTATCTAGATTTTGGGGAAATTTTTCATCATATGAGAGCAAGGGACGATCATTTTTTTAATCGATGATCATCATTTATGTCATTGTATCTCGCTGCTGGACAATGCACCTCTAAAACTGTCATACTCTTTGCTATGAAACTGGATTGAGGAGTAATCAGATGCATTAAAAATAAGAATTAAAGACCTTTTATTTAGTGGGTATTGAGCTGAACCAAACCTCTTCTGAGTCCAAGATAGGCACTCATTTGATGTTAACCCTAGTAAAATCTTGTACGACAATTTATCTGGTATGAAGGATTTCAACTTGGTTATGAGCTAGGATTTACTTGTGATCTTAATTTATGCGTAAATCACTTCTCATAGTACTGTATCATTAAGTTTGATTCTAAATATACTTGAAGTACAGTCCTGATCTTATTTTGATTTTTTGGGTTGTTACACTAGCCTCGTCACAGTGGTAACGACCTAGACCATGAGTTGTGGTCATTCCCTATGAATTGTAGGGTGAACCATCCTAAGAAAAAACAAAATTCCTAAAATGTTGTCATTTTAATGCCTATGAGAATAAATCAAGGGGATGAGTCGTTAGGACAGAACATGAATCGTCAAGTGACTCGTTCTTATGTGGAACCTGAGAATTTACATTATTGTTTAGAGGTTAGAAGTTCCAACCATGACTCATAAATAGACTTAATGAGTTGTGTTATGTTAAATATTTCCTAGACTAGAGTTCCATCCCAAGGAACACGATTCAAGGGATGACTCGTAGGTTTAGGATATGAGTCATCCCCAAATCTGTGCCGAATGTTTCACGAAAATCAGTTATATTTTAATAAGGGTATTTTATCTTTTATGGAAATTGTAATCTTAAAATATGTCATTTTAAGGCTTATTAGGAGGATTTTAATGGGACTTGGGCATTCCTTTTTCCCTAACTACTCTCAAACATTCAGAAAATAGAAAAAACTATGACGCTTCTCATTCCTTTAAGTCAGAATATAGGGTTCTTCTCTAGTATTCAAGAATTCAAGAGTCTTGCAAGAATTCATTATCCAAGTATGTGTGATTTCAAAAATGGGTATTCACCCTTTTGTCCTAAAATACTTTATTAAAATTTCAGTTTCCATGAAATATGATTGAGGATTCATTCCTAAGTTATAGTATTCTCTTGAATTTCAGTGTTGTTATGATCCCTATATATTTAGACCATGTTTTCCCATAAATTTACATATAACATGATGTTATTTTATGAGAATTTAATATTACCATGATTTCAAGTATAATTCATAGATTTCAGTTATATTTCTAAAGCATGTTTCAGTTTACCATGCTTTATTATGAACTAGCATGATCAGTTTTCATATTACTAACTTTTAGAATGTTTTCAGATTAAATAGGTTTTGACCAGTTATCAAAATATTAGATTTTAGATGAGCAATAAGTATGTATGTATATATATATATATGTATATATAGTTCTTCACACCGAGTTGCACTAGTCCCTTTATTTCACCAAAAGTTCAGAACTCTATACCACCGTAGGTTTATTTAGTCCTCCCAATTTGGGCACTAGTCTAGTGATAATGTTAGCTATGCTATTATACCCTAGTAATGTATATTATATCCTCTTGATGAGGCATATACATCTGATTTTACATTTAGCTCATCTGATTTATATCAGTTAACAGACTCTCTCATAAAGTCAGATTTAGAATATTGTACATGACCCTAAATTCAGTTTTACTTATATTATTATATTGAATTTTCAAGATATCTTAGCATATCAGTATTTGTGCATACTTTTATTGGGTCACTGTGCAATAATTCAACTCTCCCATTCAGTTTGCATTTAGTACAATATATCAGTATTTCAACAATATCAATTTTATTTCACATCTTCCATATCTCACATGGTCCGTACATTTAAAGTACTAATCACATACTTTCTTTTATATATTACCATCTTATGATATATTTTTGAGTGCTCAGTCTCAATATTGTAGTTAGCATATTCCAGTACTACTCCAACAGCTATCAATGATGAAAACTCATTATTGAGACATATTACTTAGTGATAATATTGTTTAATTTATTATTTGGTAAGCTAATACCTAATGTTTCTTGTTCCCTTTAGTATTTTTTTTCTAGATTGTTTATCTCTTGAGTGAGAGGTCTATCAAATACAGCCTCTCTATCTCACCTCCATAGTAGAAGTATTGATTGCTTACACTAAACCTACCTAAACCCCTCTTTGTGAAAATATATTGGGTATGTTGTTGTTGTTATCGTCGTCGTCGTAGTAGTATTTTGTCCCTGTAACTTATCATTTTTAGAGGATTTCCGACGTAGAGTTATACTTTCAACTTTCTAGATTCATTTCAGTTTTTGTGTTTATTCTAACTTAGACTTATCTTAGATTATTTCATATATATTATAAATATATTCATCTGAAAATGAGTTTAGATTCCTTATAGCTAATCAATTATTTTATTTTTGTTAGTTTATTCCATGGGTTACCTTGGGGCTCTAAGCACCATGTTACACCTAGGTTATAGACTCGCATCGTGACGAATTTAATATCAGAGCATTGAGACTAAGGTGTCCTAGTGTGTCTAAAAGTTTCATTAAATAGAGTGTCTTTCATGGATGTGAAGTGCACCACACATATAAGGAGGAAGGACGCAAAATATTTTAATAAAATCTCACTTCTTTCATGTTCATATCATGTGATAGTGTATACTCTATTTATCCATCTAACTTATATTCTACACGTTTAAAAAATATTTCTTTCAAAAGAGCTAATGCAAGAAGGAATTGAAATTATCAAGCCCCATCAGCGCCAGCAGATACCCTGAATGAACAAGTCATTCAAGCTGAATTTAGGACGTCTTTTCAAATGCTTTCTCAAGCCATGACCAACCAGGTTAATCAGCAAGCAGTTTTTCCTGCGAACCTAAATGGGAATGCAACAGCTATAAGAGTTCAAGACTTTACTTGGATGAACCCTCTAGAATCCTATGGTCTGAAGGTGTAGGGTACATAAAAAAAAGTAGATCCATGATTAAATAAAACTTTAGCAAGTTAAAAGAACACTTGAACAATAAATGGGACAACCCTATCCATTCCAATTAATTTAGTTATTTGTCGATGCAATTTTTTCAAAAACCATTGTGTCCATTCATGATCTGCAGGTAATTCTTTACAACTAACCACATGTCTCTATGGATGTTCCCATATAGCTTTATAAAAGTATACATGCAAAAATTCTTTAACAAAAATAAACATTATCCTGTCATATTCTCAATCAATATTATTGGTCTTCAATTAGATTTCTAATGGGCACTTCATAACTTGAATTTTTAAATGTCTACCATTAACCAACATTTTAAAATGTTCATGTTGACGATACCCAACTTAGTATTTCATAATCTCTTAATGTATTAGATTATTTAGCCGACCTCGTGGCTTTCATAAAATGAACATTACACCAACTTGGCCATTATGTCACCTAATTTGAGCTATCCAAATAATCTTCAATACACCTCCACTCCAAATGATGGAAAGAAAATCTTTCATACAAACCTTATAACAAGTTCTTCCATGTCAGATTTCATCATATTAGATCGCCTCTCATTACATAATTATTGTCTTTGTCATTGATATACTAGCGTCATAAGATTATAGTCATAAATCCAGACAAGGTTGAATTATACTAGTCCAAAACAGAGATCGAGTAAAGCATTCTTAGTATATCTAGCCTCCTTAATTACACCTTTTTAAAATCACAACATTTATTACACGGTTATCTTAAAAACTATATCACAAAATTTTTCACCGTACTACGTAACATTATCTCCTATCATTGTATAAATTTACGAACGTGTTCTCACCATTAATCAGAGAATGAAATGAATAAAATTCTATCTTAGACAAAATCATATATTCACTAAAAGGAAAGAAAGAATGGGAGTTTCCTAACTTCACATTGCCCCTCACAAATAAGTACCATACGTCTCCACCAATCCACAAGACTCTACTACACATAGCTTGTACCTGTGAGACCAATGAACTCAGTGTTCTGATACGATCTATCACCACCCAAAATTTGAGATCGTGATGACACCTATCACTCCCACTACGATAGGTAAGCCTAAATTTTGATACCCAAGGAAAAATTTGATCCTTTTATTTTTGACTTTCCCCCATGAGTAATGTTAATTTTTTACTTGAATTGTGTTTACGGAGATTAAAAGGGTAATTTAAAAAAGTTTTGAATTTTTTAAAAGGGGTTTGAGATTATTTTGGGATCCCGACATAGTGAGGGTCCACGATATTACTGTGTCATGGAGGTTATCCTTTGTGATATTGGCGTGGCACAAAGAATAACCTCCACGATAACAGTATGCCACACTAGTGTGTTAATTTCGTCCATTTTTATTTTTTTTTTCACTTGGGGTGAGGGGCCTTTGGTCTTTTAACCCTTTCCATGACTTATAAATATAAAATTGACCCTTTTCCTTTCAGTTAAAAAGATCAAACACTCTTATTATCTTCGGTAACACCTAAACCAAGGAAGATTAAGGGTTTTTCATGAAATCACTACTCCAGGCTCCAAACTTTTAATTGACTTCAAATTCTTGTGTGTTTCAAGCATGTTTATCTTTCCTAAACTCTAATTTTACATTGTGTCATAAACTAAATAGATTTTATTCGGATTAAACTGTCGGTTTTGAAATTAGGTTGAGGAGTTTTGGTTATTACTAATTGAATTACTTGTCCCATATTTTTAATTGATTATTCAAAATTTATATTGATGTTTTTAGGATTGAATTGACACATTATTTAAATGGTTGGAATGGGAGACATGAGTTTCCCCAAATTGGATGAATTTTGGAATTACATAAACCTTAACCTACTTTGTAAATTTAATTTTAATAATGGAAAATTGCATGGTTTAACTTGCTTTTGAACTCTTTATATTGCATTAATGGATTAATAGATCTAAAAATGGATTTATATGGCCTTGGTGGCCATGGTTTAGATTTTAATGGAATTTGGGAGTCAATGTGGTTAAGCAGATTGATTTGGCATGTTTACTTTAGCTTGCACGTGTATTGGTATGATGATATCAAGTGGTAAATGCCTTAATGAATGACTCATGGGTTAATGGTCAAAATTATGTGCAAATAGTTTTAATTTGGGCTTAAAGAGAGTTGTGTAGCTCATCATAAAGGTGTAAGTCTGGAGGGATGAACACTGGAAACTCCGTTTGCTGATGTTGGGGTTCTATCTGACTGTGTACTTTATACACACTTGATAAATATACATATATATATATATATATATATATATATATACCCATGGTAGCTTTATTTTTTCCTCAGTTTGAGCGACTAACATGCACTTGTGCCCTTTCAGCAGTGGGAGTAGAACCCATATTGAATATGGGTATCTTTAGGAAGGAGCGAGCTATACAGTCCAGGTTAATGGTTTTAAAACTTTCATGTTTATGACCGTTACCCTATCCCAACAACCTATATATGTATACATATAAATATGTGCCTGTGATTTTGACTAATTTTGGACATAGCATTATGCTATACTTTATCTTAGTTACATGCCAATACTTATTCCATTGATCATCCTAAAACGCTACATCTTTTGATGATGTAAGGTCCGAAGATATTTTTTTTGCTCCTGTGGAACATTAGGTGATTGAGCATATTTTATGAGTTGTTGTGAAAGGGTAAGCCTTCATACTTTATAATGCCTTGTCATTTCATTATTAAATAAGTACTTTTGGATTATTTTGGTCATAGTCGGGGGCACATCCTAACTTAGATATTATTCTTGTTTAGAGTCTTTTGTGGACAACTATGGGTTGGTTATTGTGTTGACTCTTAGCTTCATTTGAGTTATTTATTGATCTTATTATTACTATCTTGATTGCCTTCTACTTTATCTTTATAATAATAATAATAATAATAATCATTATTATTATTATTATTATTATTATTATTATTATTATTATTATTTTCTTCAGGTTAGGCTAAGGGAGCAGTCTTTGGTCTATGGTAAGCTTGAGAAACCTGTCATGGCTAGGCCCAGGTTTGGGTGTTAATAAGCTTAGTATCAGAGCCTAAGTTTAGGGTCGTTGGGTATCCACATATCCATTCCAGTAGAGTCCTTTTTATGAGTGTGTAGTTTGCCACACTTATAAAGAGGAGTGTACAGGATATTTAGAAATGTTACCCTTTATTGAGTTCTATTTTGGGCTATAAAGTCTAGTGTTATGAAATTTATCTGACTCCTGGATTTCTTGTGCATCAGATCATGCCTCCCAAAATATTTGATGTTCATAGAAATTCTACTGGGAACTCTATCCTACCTAAGGATAATATGGAGGGGACTCGCTTTGTGAATGGAGTGCAGACCTCATCTAGGGTCTCTGTTCTCGATTGTGCAGCCCCACATGGAGCTCTACCTATCCCCACAAGTCCTTCTCAAGATTTTTAGAGGTTGATTCTTATGATCAATCACCTTAGAGGGACATATCTAATATGGAGTTCTGTTGTTCAATTTATTTGCTTACATAAATGGTGATATATTAGTCTCCTAAGTAAGATTGTGTTTGTTCTATTGCTCCTTCTTCTGAAGTCATTCGGGTTGGCCAATTCATGAGGCTGAATCTCTTAACCTTTACAAGATTTATGGTTGAGAAAGATCCTAAAGGATTTATTGATGAGATAGAGGAGATTTTTAAAGTGATACATGCTGCTAATATAGAGGGTGTGGAGTTTGTGATATATCAGCTGAAAGATGTAGCTTTTTAGTTGTATGAGGAGTGGGAGCAGTAGAAGAATGATGAGGCAGAGTCGGTATTATGGGATAAATTATTGGGTGCCTTTCTTGTTTACTTCTATCCTCATGAGTTAAGAAAAGCTAAGGATAATGAGTTTGTTAATCTGAAGCAGGGTAAGATGAGTGTGAAGAAGTATGCCCTGATGTTTAGTAGTTTTCTCGTTATGCTCCAGAGTTGGTGTCTAGCAAGAGATCTAAAATGAAGAAGTTTTCTTTTGGTTTGTCCTAAAACTTGGTATTGGAGTGTAAGGTTGCAATGTTAAACAAGGATATAGATATCTCCAGACTTGTGGCATATATACATTAGGTTAATGATAAAAAAAAGGAAGAATAGAAGTTTATATATTTAGAGCAGTGTGGGGGTCATTAGCATAGTGGGAAAGATGTTAAATAGTGGACGAAGAAGAAGAATCGTGACTAGTTGTATTTGTCTGCCAGTTTTCCTTATCCTAAGCCTTCAGGTGATCATCATTTTAGATTAACACTAGTTCTAAGGCATAGGGTGCCTAATATGTGACTAGTGGAGCTCAGTCAGTTCCATCTTATCCTTCTTGTCATTTTTATAGGCAGTTTCATATGGTTATTGTCAAGTTGGAAGAAATTGGTGTTATAATTATGGTCAGCTGGGTCACATGCAACGAAGGGCACTATATCTAGTATAGACACTGGCCGAAATCATCTCTATGCACTTGCTACTCTTCAGGAGTCTGAGGCATCTCTAATGTAGTTACTGGTAAGTTACTGCTCTTCTCTCATGATCGTTATTATTTACTTAATTCGAGTTTTATCCTCTCTTATGTGACCCCTTATGCGGTTGTGTATTTTAGTTTTGGTCCTAAAAGTATTTTACACCTTATTTTTTTCTACCATAATGGGTGATTTTATAATTTCTAGAAAAATCTATAGGGGTTGTATGGTGTTCATATTAGGTGGCATTGATGGATTTTATAGAGTTGGATATGATGGATTTTTATGTTATCTTAGGGGTTAGATTGGCTTCATTCGTGCTATGCTTCTCTATATTGTAGGACCCAAAAGGTCAGTTTTCACTTTCCTAATAAACCAGTATTAGAATAGGATGGGAGTTCCTTAGTGCCTAAAGGGAGGTTTATTTCTTATCTTAGAGCTCAGAAATTTATTTCAAAAGAATGTCTATATCATCTAGTTTGGATTAAAGATTCTGATTCAGAAAGTCCTTCCTTGAAATCTGTCCATGTGGTTAATCAATTTTTTTGAAGTGTTTTCCAATGATCATCCTGGAATTTCTCCTAATAGGGAAACAGATTTTGGGATTGATCTTCTACCGGATATTCATCCTATTTCTATTTTCCCTTATAGGATGGATCCGGCTGAACTAAAGGAACTTAAGAAGAAGTTAAAAGATCTTCTTGATAAGAGTTTCATTCATCCTAGTATTTCTCAGTGCGGTACTCTTGTACTTTTTATGCAAAACAAATATAGGTCTCTTCAGATGTGTATAGATTATAGTTAGTTAAATTAGGTGATAGTGAAGAATAAGTATCCCCTTCCTAGGATTGATGATTTTTTTGACTAGATTCAGGGTGCTAGATGTTTCTCTAGGTTTGATCTTCATTTGGGTTATCATTATTTGAAAATTAGGGAGGTTGATATTCCTAAGACTAATTTCCAAACCCGGTATGTTCACTATGAGTTTTTGTTATGTCATTTGGATTGACTAATGTTATGGCTGTATTCATGTATCTTATGAATCCAGTTTTCAGTAAGTTTTTGGTTTTATTTGTTATAGTTTTCATTAATGTCATCTTGGTGTACTCTAAGAGTGAGGAGGATTCTGCCAATTACCTCCGAATTGTGTTGCAGACTTTTAAGGATCAAAAATTGAATGCTAAATTTTCTAAGCGTGAGTTTTCACAGAATGCTGTGACCTTTCTTGGGCATGTTATTTCTAGTGAGGGGATCAAGGTGGATCCATATAAAGTTAAAGCGGTTAAGAGATGGCCTAGACCTACGACCCTAACTAATGTTAGGAGCCTCTTGGGCTTGGCTGGGTATTATAAGAGATTTTTGGAGTATTTCTCATCTTTTCCTATTCTGTTGATGAAGTTGACTCAAAAGAAGGTTAAGTTTTTTGTGGTCCGATTCTTATGAGGGTAGTTTTAAGAATTTGAAGGATCAGCTAACTTCTACGCCAGTTTTGACCCTATCTGAGGGTACTAATTGTTTTGTTGTGTTCTGTGACGTGTCCTATGTGGGACTAGGCTGTGTTTTGATACAGAATGGTAAGGTTGTGGCCTATGCTTCTACGAAGATTCAGGTTCATGAGAAGAACTATCCTACTCATGAATTGGACTTGGCAGCTCTGGTTTTTGCTTTGAAGATTTGGTGCCATTATTTCTATGGGGTGTATGCGGATATTTATTCAGACCATAAGACCTTGCAGTATGTGTTTTTACAAAAGGAATTAAATCTCTGGCAGAGGAGGTGGCTCAAATTTCTCAAGCATTACGACATTAGTCTTCACTAATATCCAAGTAAAGCTAATGTTGTTGTTAATGCTCTTAGTAGGTTATCTATGGGAATCTTATCTCATGTTGATAAGGAGAAAAGAGGATTAGTGAAGGATATTCATAGGTTGGCTAACTTAGGAGTTCTTTTTTTTTTTTACTCTGAGGATGAAGGATTCATTGTTCAAAAAGTGGTTAATTCATCTCTTGGTGCTGAGGTTAAGGAGAAACAGACTTTGGATCCTATCCTTATATAGATTAAGTATGATGTGGGTTTGCAAAATGGTATGGCATTCGAGATTAGAGGAGGTGGCATTCTAAGGGATCAAGGTAGGTTGTGTTCTTGATGTTGATGGGATGGGTGAAAGGATATTGATTGAGGCTCATGAGTCTAGATATATCATTCATTCGGGTTCGACTAAGATGTACATGACCTGAAGGAAATATTTTTGTAGAACAACATGAAGAGGGATGTGGCAAGTTTTGTGGATAAATTTATTATTTGACAACAAGTTAAGGTTGAGCACTTGAGGCTTGGTGGTATGTCTTAAGAGATAGAATGATTGTATGGGTGGAAGTAGAATGATTCTATGGGTGGAAGTAGGAAATAATCATTATGGACTTCATTATAGGTGTTCCTCGGTCTCGCAATCAATATGATTCTATTTGTGTCATTATGGATAGAATGACTAAGTCCGCTCACTTCTTGCCTATGAAGACTGACTACTCAGGAGAGGATTATGCTATGTTGTTCAGTTAAAAAATTGTGAAGCTGTCAGAAAAATATCGACACGCCCAGTCCGAATTGCAGGAAAGAGGAAAATTTTTTGGCCCTACACCTACTGGCCGCAGGTGGAACTTGCCTCCTATGCCTGGCCATGGATGTCAGGAGCAAGTGACTGCTGCAGCTAGGTCAAAATGTGGGCCTAATTTTAAATTAAAAATTTGGGCCCACCAATGCATATATATTACCTAAAACATCCCCCTACCTATATTTAAACATCCTTAACCTCTTTCTAACTCATTTAAATCCTCAAAACTTGAATTTTCTCTTTGAATTCAAAATTCCCTCTTAAGACACAAACTAACCCTACAGTTAAGTAAAGTCTAAATGACATTTATTTGAGATACCAACTTGTCCCAAAACATTAAAAATAAGTTTCATCTTTTGTTTTACTTGACTTCTTCATTATTCACTTCCGGTTCTTCATAAAAGAGGTAACTTTCTCGACTCCTAATGGTTATGTATTGATTTATTTATTATTTAAACTAGTTGATATGTGTATTCCATTGAAATATATATATATATATATATTACATCATGGTTCTATGAAGGAGCCTTGAACTAGCCTAAAATCATAATGTAGGGCCTTGTTTTGAAGTAAAATCTAAAGGTAGGCCCCAACCGGAAGTTGAACTTGAACAAATAGAGTAATACCACAAGTTTAGTATGTTTGTTTGTGTTGAAAGTTATGATTTAGGATGGGTGTGTGCTTATTGCACTTGTTGGGATTTCAAATAGGTTATAGGCTTGTGAAAATTGAGTAAAAATTTTAACTTATTGAATTTTGAGTTTTTCTTCAACTATTTCTATCCCTCATTCTTGTTGGAAACTAATGACTACTCTTTTAGGTACATATGGCACCAAAATATAAGGAAATGAATACTGAGACCTCAAGGAGTTGGGACGAATCCCCCGAGCCTAGTGGTTTGGTAGAGGATTACTTGATTTTGCTAAGCAGAAAGACAAAAGCTGGTATGACATACAAAGTTACTAGAGGGTAGATGCGCCAGGCTGCTCAGATAGTTGCATCTCATCCAAGATTGAAATTAGAAAAGATGTCTACACAATGCACTCCTCCACCTAATGATAATGATATGGAGGAGGATAAGACAAATTCTAAGTCTACTCTATAGGTTGCTCCTCGGGACCCTAGTCTTAGGAGGGGTCCCAGGATTCATTTGAGGAGGTAGAGTATGAGGAGTCATCAGTGGTGCCCCAATCTGAGGAGGGTACCACTATTCATGTACAGTAGATAAATTTACCCTAGTCTTAAGAAGGTATATAGAAGGTTACCCATGATGCATCAGTACAGCAGGGCCACAATCCCACACCATATATACCTAAAATGAAGATCTTAAGGAGGGACATCCGAGGTTGTGTGTGTAAGGGATGCAAGAGATTTTAGATATAGACAACTATATTTGGGAGGCAGGCAAGCCTATAAGGGGTATTTATGAGGAGATCTAGATTAATCTATCAAGGCTAAGTTGTAACGCCCCGATTTTCTAAACTGGAATGCTAGACGGTGCTCATAACCCCGAGGGAACACAAGCTAACCCATGACTGATATTTGTACCTGTACACTACATAATATATGAATATAAATGCAGAAATATGAACTGAAAGGCCATAAGGTTCAATACTGAACCTAATCTGAATAATAACAATGTCTGAATAATGTTGTATCACAATACCAAAACAAAACCAAAATACTAAAGTCTGAATCTAGTCTATAATCTAAATTGTGTCTAGTCTGATAGCCTCTACTATCTGAATAATCTGAATAAGAAGCTGATGGGACATATCCCCGACTAACTCTGACTAATGAACTAATCTATGAGAAGATAGGGAAATAATCATGTCCTCGAAGGATGAGGACTCACTTCTAACTCTGACTGTTGAAATCTGCAATGCTACTTCTGCTCTACAACTCGTGCCTCTAAACCTATGGCATAAAATAAAACACCATAGCGCGAATGTATCAGTACGTCTGAATGTACTGAGTATACGAGTGAGGTAGGCTAAATGCAAAGGGTTTATATGCATGAACAATGCTGACTGATATGAACGTGAGAATACATACATGCATAAGTAACTATAACTGAACTCGTGGTGATACTGACTACTGATTCTGAATGCTGACAACATGAGTTTACTGATACTGAGATACTGAATAGATGAATGACTATTTTTGATAATTCAAATTATGAAGAACTGGTCTGATTGATTGTGTCTAACAGTCCTAAAATTGAATACTGATAACGTAAGCTTTGACGACTGATCTAACTAATATAACTATGATGATTGACCTAACCAATGTAACTGATATTGAGCGACTTTATCTAATAGTCTAAATCTTCTAATAATGATTAAGAGTAACTAAGCTTGAGATTAGGCCTAACTGACGGGTGATCTATGGAACTGATATTGAGAATACTCAACTGAATCTAAGATTGAGATCATGCCTATATAATGGGTGACCTCTGTAAGTACTGATACTGAATAACTTTATGTTAGACCAAGCCTATTTAGCAGGTGGTCTATAAATCTATGGAACTATCTGAGTTCCTTACTGAGATTAATGACTGTATCTGACAGTCCTAATTTCTAAGTTCTACTCTGAAGACTGATACTAAAACTGTAACTGTGGGAGTTCTCACTTAACCGACATGCCCCAAATCTGAAATGGTGGGGTCCAACCTGTAACCCCAACTGGAAGGGTATCAATATCGTGCCACGAGTAAAGACCTCTCTGGTCAAGCCTATCTGACGGGTGACCCTCGTAGGAAGTCAATCCTAAGGCAGTATAATAGTCAAGCCTATCTGAAGGGTGACAAACCTTTTTTTGACTGCTGGCTACGCAGTTCTAGATTTTAGGGATTGCTCCTAATGATTTTGCCTCACTGACGGGGAACCGCCATCCCTGCACTTGATCGGTGATAGCTCCTACTCCCAACTGAAAGACTCTAAACTGATTCTTAAAACTTGTACTTGAACTGAACTGAAGCTGTTACTGAGTTTCTTACTTGACTGAGCTGACTGAGTTCACTTGGTTCCATTATTTGATGGAATACTACTGAATCTATTATTTGACTGAATAATACTATGTTCTGAATTGATTTCTTGAATGCTACTGAGATCTGAGCTAAGTACTAAACTGAAGCTGGAATGATAATGATACTTAGATTATTGAGATTTCTTAAGTTCTATAACTGTCTGAGAGTTTTGAATTCTATAACTTACAGAGTTTTACTGATTATAGCACGACTGAGATTATCTTGAGACTGACTCAGCTCTAGGCATACAACTATATTTTTTTTCAAGTACAAGTACCCCCAGGACTCGATGGAAGACAACTGACACACAGGATACTTCTTGATCATAGGAATAGAATCCACAATTCATAATACCATAAGTAGTGGATTTCATACTATAGATGGTTCTCAACCCCTTATGGGTATACGTGCATACCTCAATATCATGGACATAATATATCACAACATAAACTCATAACAACAACACATATCAATAACATGGAATTCATGTGGAAACATAAAGAATAGAACATGGACTTGTCATTTAAGCACTATTAAGTCATACAAACATGGATTTTATCATTCTTGGCATTTTATCAAACACCTTACATACACAACTTTAGGCATAGTTGTACTTATCAATTTGACAATCTTAATCCATTCAAACTTCATAGGTTTGAACTAACCTACTCACATGCTTTATGAAAAACACATCAAGAAATCCTTAGGCTTGCTCTTGATTTTTTCTTGACTAGGGTTTAACCCCTTTGCGAGAGAATGTTCTTGTTATTGAGGAAATGATCTTGAGAGGAAACGCTAATCTTATGGTTGAGAGTGTATGAGAGAATTTTTGAGATGTTTAACTGAAGAAAAAAAGGAGAAAGTTACGTCCCTTGAGGGTTTTAAGTCATGAAAAGTGAAGGAAAAAGACCAAAATACCCTTACTAAACCACTTCCCAATTGCTGAAAATCTAAGGGTGATGACATTTGTGATAAGCCGTCAGACTTGTGATAAGTCGTCACAAATGTCGTCACAGAGGGGCTGGAATTAATGGTTTTCTGCCTAAGGCTGACGACATTTGTGATAAGTCATCACACTTATGATAAATTGACACAAAATGTCATCACTGGGGGTGGATTTTTGCCTAAGGCTGACAACATTTGTGATAAGTCGTCACTCTTGTGATAACTTATCAGAAAATGTCATCAGTCAGTTTTCCAGGCTGACATACTAGAGTAAAATGGGCATAACTCTTTTCTCTGGTGTCGTATTTGGGAGAAATTGGTATCATTGGAAATCTAATTCAAAGATATTTCATTTTATATATATTAGGTCCTCTAATTCAATAAATACAAGGAGTTATAGTCGATTGAAGTTGACCTAAGTTTTGACGCTCACTAAAACTTTAACGATAGAAAAGCTTTCAACTTGTCCTTAAGTTAGGGGACCTCTATGATCTAAATTCATGCTCAAATAGATTCCCAGACTACATAATTGATTAACACACTAAATTTACATAGGATTTGAGGCTTTTGGAACATCTACGCATATGAATGACGAATTTTCATTCTAGTCCAATTACATAAGTCGAATACCATAATTATGGGTGATATTTGAGCGATATCAGTTAGATTGGATGACTATATAACTCAGTTCTTATAGACCAACTATGGTACAAGAAATTTATGCATCCTATAAAGCTATATTAGTCCTTTCTATGTGCAGAGCCCCAGGCTTGGTAAAATTTATGAGGTAGCCACAACTTGATTATACACTGGTTAGAGGGATCAGAGTTTATATTTCAATAGATACTATCTACAAAGTTATCTTTGACATAGATTACATTACTCGTGCATCTATAGCTGAGTATGACCACTGACTGAGGATCGCTCATGACTGACATATCATGTGGGAGGCTGAGCACCAATGATAGAGGGTTGATATGGATAGGTAGATAGATAATTATATTTGACCTTTGGGTGATGTGACCCCATGGATTGAGGGGCATGGTATAATTAATAAGGGCCTATTGACATTTGAGGTCATGTTATAGTGGTTTCTAATTGGATACCGACTGATACCCACTAATCTGGATAATATGTTGACTTAGGAGGGAGCAACACTAGTTTCTTGTATTATGGATGGATATGTTGTTGATTTTGTTACCATTCTTCGGTATGAGTTATATGACAGAGAATTTGGGGAGTTGACTAATCTACTATTTTATTGAATGATTGAAAGGTCGTATGATGAGTCCGTTGTACCTAAGATACTGGGACTAGACAAGAGGGTACTTATAATGGCAACTAAAGACAAATACTATGAAGGATTTCGGACGTCCAGGCCCTCCTAGGAGATTGAGAGAGAAAACAGTAGTACCACGATCCTAGACTGAGGGCCCAATTTTTCCACAAAGCCTGGTGAGGCATATCAATAGGATGTGGGTGTTAGTATTGATATAGAGATAGAGAATCAAAGAGAAGCTCCAGATTTGAGTACACAAGGAAAGGGAACACCAGCCACTTCTTCATCAGCCCTGGCTTTGACCTCAAAGATGGTTGGTGTATCTTTAGAGCCTACACGCCCATCCACTAAAGCTCTTATTACAGGTATGATTACTATATCTAGTAAGTATTTTTAGAGCTTAGTGGACAGTCATAGGGACATCGATGCTAGGTTGAGGGTTATTAAGCCCGATATAACTACCCTCAATTAGTAGGTAAGATCAGGTTTAGGACTAGATTTGAGGATGCAGAGGATAGATATGAGGCTAAACAGAGAGCTTCACTATTTGAGCTATATGCCAAATTTCACACAAAACTCAATGAATTTTAGAGATGGGTTACAACTCAATTCACAAAGACAGATATGCCGGATCTATCCTAGATGAGAGAGGAGTTCGATATATTATGAGAAGAGGTAAGCTCTCTCATAGAGATCTGTGTAGCATCCACTTACTTATTTATACCCTCAGTAGTCCAGATATTACTTATGTGCATACCAAGACAGTTTGATTTCATCGCGGAGGATGATGATGAGGTCCCAATAGTTGGGGAAAAGAGAGGTCATGTTGGAAACTTGGAGGATCCTGATATGCCATATGACCAGGATGTTAAAAGGGCTAGATATGATTGGATGGAGACTACATTCGTCGATAGGCAGAGGCATGTTGCTATAGTAGTGGGTGCATTATCTATTAGTGCACCGCCAACACCACCACCTCCGCCAGCTGATATGCACCCATCCGGGGATGCTGATGATTTGGGATCTTAGTATGTCCTAGGTATGTTCTTACTTCCCTCTATTTTACTTTATTTTAGTGAATTTAGGATAGTGCACAATTCTTAGTTGGGGGTGGTCATACCATGCCTCGATGGGTTTTTATTGCGATCCTTGTTTTTCTGTAGGCTTTGGTGTGGTTGTAGAATCAACATGTCTAGGATAAATTTGTGTCTTATTGTGTTTTGATTTGTATTGTGTTATGTTTTTGTGTAAATAAGAGATTTTTAATTATTTATGGCATGAGTCATGTTTTGATTTATTTTTGTACCCCTCTAAAATTTTGTGTTTAAGAACTGTGTGAATGTATATATATGAAAACATTGTGGATCTTGTTATGGCATTAGGATTAGGGATATGACAATCACTTCCTAATAATTGCATGAACCAGATAGGTAGTAGTTGGTAATAATTAATCTGTGTCATGTGTGTGTGAGATACTACCTTATTCCCTTTGTGTGTTGAATTTAGAACTTGACTAGTTAGTCTTGCCTAGGTTGAACTATAGTAAGTTAGAAAAGGATCATAAGTCCTTTTTTATTCACTTTTAGCCTATATGACTTTCCATGTGGAAATGATATCCATTGATCCTTGTTTTTAGCCTTATAAGCCTATTTTTCTTGTTTCATCCTTTACCTTTCCATTTATATTACAATGAACGTGTTTTGGCATTGGTCCTACTTGGACATTGTGCACCTCAACTCAACAAAATGCCTAAGTTGAGGATGGCTATCATAGGGGTGCATAGTGTAAAGTGGGTATGTAGCAAGGTAAAGTAAGGAAAAAGTTAGTAGGGATAGATGTGTTAGCAAGAGAAAGAGAAAAAGAAGAATAAAAAGAAAAGAAAAAATGTTCAAAAGTGAAAAACAAAGAATAAAAGACCACACCCAACCTGAATATGCAATAAAGAATAAAAAGGGAGAAATAAGGGTGGAATAAAAAGAAATTGGCTAGTATGTGAGATCCCAAGGTTAGTGTAGTGCCAAGGAGGATTTGTCACTTGATATGTCCATATGTACCATACCAGCGTCCAAGCATACATTATAAGCCTAGAAAAGTTCTATAGTGATCCTAACTTAACTGTCTAAAAACTAAAGTATAGAAAATAAGGGCAAGCCTATGGTATTTGACATACATTGATTGGAACTTCTCTTTTGAGTGTAAGTGTCTCTTGACTTTCTGATGTGACATGGAAACACGACAATTTTGATGATTAAAACCATGAAATTATGCTTGAACTTAGGTTATTTTAGTAGATAGGATGTGCTTTATTATTATTGCAAGTAAAATAGGTCTAGCATAGTGTTGGAAAGAAACTCAAAGAAGAAGACCTGAAACCAAGTTGAAGCAAGGTACGAGTTTCCTCATGAGTCATCAACACTTTATACAACTCGAAGGCTGACTTGTAAGATAAATAGAAACCAAACACAAGAAGAAAAATTGAGTATAGGGAAGATACAATTGAGAATATGATCTGTATGATGAGGGTACGAGCAATATCATGAAGTCGTACACAGAGAAGAACCCAAGGATGAAATTCAGAGTTGTAGTGTCAGAAGAATATTAGTTGAAAGTTTGAGTACGACTCATATGATCCAATCATAAGAAGACCAGTGTTCAAAGATAGAAAAAAAGAAGTCCTAGTTGGATACGAGTGAGGGCCTCAAGTCGTATGGTCAAGGTACGACTTGTGAGCTGGAATTGTATGTAGAATAGAAAGTTGAAGCCTAGAAATATCAGAAACTAGATTAGATATGAGCGGCACAGTACAACTTATATGATATCAGTACAAGTAAATGAACGAGTCGTACCTTGTGCTGACATAACTTTACCTTTTCCATTTTTATCAGGATTTCTAAGTATTTTTGAGATACTATAAATACCTTAGGGTTTATAGTTTATTAGGTTACACATTCTTACAATAGTTAATTACGCTTACCTACTTTTTAAATTATTCTTTAGATTTTGAGTTTTTATTCAATTAAAAACTTGGGATTTTATTCATCTTATTCCTGTGCAATTATTTTGATGTATTCTTAATTGATACTCGTGGTTTCTTGCATAAAGATGAATGGCTAATCTCCCTAACTAGGGTTGTGGGAACCCTAGCAAATAAGCTAGGTAAAGGAAGTGGTAGATTTATCTATTTGAGGGTTTATGCATGTATCTTAATCTTCTTCATAATAATTGAACTTAGAGCTACTGCAAAAGCTTAGGGATAACCTGAATTTGCATACGTCCTCACAAGGGAGTTTGTTTTTGTGAAAAGATGATTAAGACAGTAATTTGAGATTCAATAATATCTCACTATCCCATCATCTCATTTAATCACTTGAGACTCAAAAGGTGAAAGTGAACTAAAGTCATAAACAAGGAGCAGTAAGGCGACACCTGAGACTCAAAAGGTAAAGGGTGAAATTTATCAACACATTCACAAGACGGTTGATAATACATATCTTGTTGACTTTACATGTAGAGCATTAGAATAGGTAGATTGAACACGAGAAATTTATAGAGTTGAGAAGCCCGAAGAAACACAAGCCTAGTGTTCATCTTCTATTATTTACAATTCAAAAGCATTCAAGATTTGGTTACTAGTTACTAATAATTCAAAATTGCTCAAATTCACTTTCTGCACTGCTCGTGAATTACACTAAGTTAAGCAACCGTTCAATATTTTCCCTATGGGTTCGACCCCAACCTATCTGGGATCCTATATTTGGCATCGATTGTAGCATACTTATTTTAGAGGTTAGTTTTGGGTGACATCAAATTTTGGCACTGTTATCGGGGAAGATGGTTTGAGTAGTTAATTTAATTAGTGAAGTTCGTGGGTTTTATTTTTAATTTTGATTTGGCATACGCCGGTGCATGTCAAACACTAGGAGAAGAGGGAATCACTTATTCCCATTTGATCCAGAACTAGAGAGTATTCTTCAAACACCGATAATAATGTCAGGATAAGTTTGTGACAGGGTTTAAGACTATTCACCTGTTGATCCTAACACAACATTCTCGTGTGCTCCAGTTGATCTACAAAATGTTTTAGATTTACAGATGAAATAACTAATAGATTTTGTCAAAGAAGAAAGAAAAGCATTCGAAGAGGCTCTATTAGCTGAAAAGGCTAGGTTAGCTCAGCAAGGAGGACTAGCCTGGCCTAGACAGAGAGCTGAGTAATGGGATAGAGTTCGAAGAGGAAGATCTCCATTGATTTTGGTATATCAACACTTATACCCATATGATGATAAAGAGGATATGGGTTATATTGAACCTACTGAGGTAAGAGCTATTGTTCCTCCGACTTTACCCTCTAATGTAAAGTTTAACATTGCAAGCGCCATTATCCAATTGTTGAACTTGAAGAGTGTATTTTTAGGATCAGTGATAGATGATAAGAAAATACATCTTTCTAATTTTAATAGGGTATGTACATCATATACTATTTAGCGAGTGAAGCATCATTATGGTTAGGGAAACTACTAAGAGGCTCGATCACTACCTGGCATGAGTTGCGTAAATAGTTTATGAATAAATTTTTCCCACCTGCAAGGATGCTACAGTTGAAATATGAGATTTATAACTTCAGACAGTTACCTGTAGAATCCTTATATAAAATGTTGTTTAGATTCAAGAAAAAACTGAGCATGGTACCTAATCACAAAATCAGAGGATCAAATTTGTTTGAAATATTCTGTAGATCATTGAATGTCAGTTTAAGAGTAATGGCATATATGATTTTGGGAGATTCATTCATGCGTCTTCGATGGGATGTTACGCAGGATATGCTGGATGATATTTCAGTGACAAATAGAGGTTGGCTTAATAGATATGCAGAACATGGTCAGGTACTTATTCTATTAGAGAAGCTAATGATTATGGATCTGGCCCATATTTAGTCACACAAGAGGTTACATAGCTTCATACAGATATTGGATTGCTTACAAAATAGTTCACAAGTAAGAAGTAATGAGAAAGTGAATGCAGTTGCAACATAGGGGTCTACTTCCAAAACTTTTGAGATTGATTCTAAAGAGGAAATGAAGTATCTTAATCATAGGTTGGAGGATTTTTGAGCCCAATGGAAAGAAAATCAAGCAAAATTATTACAATGATAGATATAGAGACAAAAGTAGAGAGAGATGGTGCTTGGTAGAGAAAATATGACAACAAAGAGAAAACCAACAAGAATGTCCCATTAGGTAATCATGATTCATAATGTAAAATCGAGCTACAGTTGTCAAAATTATTCAAGTGTCAAGAAAGTCAAGAGAGCTGACTTAAGGATATCAAGGCAGACCTGTCAGGTCTAAACCAGAAAGTTGAGTTATACGCTATAACAATCAAGCAGTTGGAGAAATAATTTAGTTACATATCAATCATAGTAAATCAAACACAGCCTGACACTTTCTCTAGTAAAAAAGTGGATAATCCCAAGAATGATGGTCACTGCCATGCCATTACCACCCGAAGAGGTAAATCCACTATAGACCACCTGTACCGGTTGTAGATGAATAAGAGAATGATGATGATCCTGTTGATGTGGATAGTAGTAGCAAGCAAGATAAATATGAAGATATGGCTAATGAGCCTATTTTAAAGCCTATCTCGAGACCTTATCCTCTTTTTTCTCAAAGGCTTAAAAAAATAAGAAGATGGTAAGTATCAATAATTTTTATTAATGCTAAAAAAGCTATCAGTCAACATCCCATATATAGAAGCATTAGAGAAAATGCCAGGATATGTAAAATTCATGAAAGATCTAATCACTAAGAAGAGGTTAGTCAGTTATGATCCAATCAAAAACATCCATCATTGCAGTGCAGTAGCTAATAGAACATTGCTGGAGAATAAGGAGGATCTTGGTTCTTTTACTATAGCTTGCACCAATGGATATTCAACTTCACTCGTGCGTTATATTATTTCGATGCTAGCATCAACCTTATGCTATTGTGCTTAAAAAGTTGTGGTTGGGAGCTACTAAACTAACCACCATGAGATTAGTGATAGCAGATATGACTATGAAAAAGCCAGTTGGTATCTTATATGACATATTGGTAAAGGTGGCTTGTTTCATCTTTCCTACAAATTTTGTAATATTGGACTGCGAAGTGGACATCTAAGAGCCAATTATTTTGGAAGGACCATTCTTGTCTATAGAAAGGATGTTGATTTAGATCTAGGACATCTGATGCTGAGAATCCATGATGAATAAGTGATATTTAATGTATGAAAATCTATGAGGCAGCCTGATGAGTTAAGAGTGATATCCATGATTGATGTGTGTGATGATGAAGCGGATTCATTCTATGATGCTGATTCAGTTACTCTTTGGGATAATGGTTCTAATGGTGCTGTTCTTATTGAAGAGAGGTTGGGTATTGAATCTCTTACAACCGTAATCATGAAATTTAATAGTAATGGCATAGATGAGTATGATGAGATGGTATGTGCACTTTATGGGAGTGCTTCGTATAATTATGCACCAAAGAATCTTGATTTGGATTTGAAGAATAGAACTACTACACGTTCGAGCCCATCTATTGAAGAGCCACTAGTCTTAGAGTTGAAGATCCTCTCTTATCATTTTCGATATGCATTTTTGGTGCCAACAACACTATGCTAGTAATTATTATAGCTGATTTAATTGACTCAAAAGTGGAGGCATTGTTATCAGTATCATAGAGATTTATGAAGTGCATCAGATGGTCCATTGTAGACATTATGGGTATTTTGCTTGGTCATTGTACTCATAAAATTTAACTTGAATTGGAGTATATTCCATGTATATAACAACAACATTGAATAAATCCTCCTAAATAGGAGGTGGTAAACAAAGAGATAATCAAGTGGTTGGATACTGGTGTAGTATATCCCATTGCTGATAGCAAATGGGTCAGTTCGGTCCAATATGTTCCAAAAAAGGCAAGAATGCTGTTATGCCTATTTAGAAAAATGAGTTAGTACTGATAAGGCCAGTCACAGTTTGAAGAGTATGCATAGGTTATAGGATATTAAATGCATGGACTCAGAAGGACTAATTTCCCATGCCCTTCATAGGTCAGATGTTAGAAAGTTTAGAGAGGAGAGTATGGTACTATTTTCTTGATAGGTATTCAAGTTACAACCAAAAAACTATTGTGCCTGAAGACCAAGAGAAGACTACCTTCACATTTACATATGTGACTTTTTCATTCAGACGTATGCCATTCGAGCTATGTAATATTCCAGTCATATTTTAGAGATATATAATGTTCTTCTTCTCTGATATGATAGAAGTCCCCATCAAAGTATTTATGGATGATTTTTTGGACATTAGTGATTCTTTTGATCACTGCCTAATGCACTTGGCCAATGCACTTAGAAGGTATGAAGAAGGCAACTAGGTACTTAACTAGCAAAAGTGACATTTCATGATTAAAAAAGGTATTGTGATTGGGCATAAGATTTCAAAAAGGGGCATAGAGGTGGAAAAGCCAAAATAGAGATGATTGAGAAATTACCTCCAAAAGAAGTATCTCTGGCAATGATCCTAAAATTTGAGGTCGCCCAAAACTAACCTCTAAAAGAAATATGACACGGTCGATGCCAAATATAGTAATCCAACTAGATTGGGGTCGAACCTATGGGGAAATTTTGAACAGTTGCTTAAATTAATGTAATTTACTAGCAGTGCAAAAAGTAAATAGGGGGAATTTTGAAATAATCAGTAAATAGTAACAAAATCTTTAATGCTTTGCATTTGTAAACAATAGAAAATGAACACTAGGCTTGTGTTTCCCCTGGCTTCTTAAGTTAGGAAATTTCTAGTGTTCAATCCACTTATTCTACTACTCTGCATGTAAAGTCAATAAGATATGTCTTATCAACTATCCTGTGAACATTTTGATAAATCTCACCCTTTACTTTTCGAGTCTCAGGATGTCACCTTATTGCTCCTTGTTTACGACTTTAGTGCACTTTCACCTTTTCATTCTCAAGTGATTAGATGAGATTATGGAATGGTATGAAAGAAGTGAATCTCAAATTATTATTTAGATATTTTTTTCCCAATCACAAAATCCTTTGTTAGGACACATGCAAATACAGACTATCCATAAGCTTTTGCAGTAGCTCTGAGGTTAATTATTATGAAGAAGATTAAGATACATGCAAAAACCCTAGATAGATGAATCTACCACTTCCTTTACGTAGCTAATCTATCAGGGTTCCCACAACCCTAGTTAGGGAGATTAGATACTTATGTTCATGCAAGAAAACATGATTGTCAAAGAAGAATACATGAAATTTATTTCACATGAATAAGATGAATAAAATCCCAAATCTTTAATTGAATAAAAAACTAAAATCTCAAGAATAATTGTAAAAGTGTGCAAAAGTAATTAACTATTGTAAGAATGCGTAACCTAATTAATGATAAAACCTAAGGTATTTATAGTATCTCAAAAAACCTAACCTAAGGTTATGTTATCACAAGGTACACCTTGCTTATTCAGTTGTACCAATATCATACGAGTCGTATTGTGCCTCTCGTATCTACTCTAGTGTCTGATCTTTCAGGGTTTCAACTTTCTTAATTCATATCTTGTTGACTTTATATGCAGAGTAGTGCAATAGGTCAATTAAACACGAGAAATTTATGAAGTTGAGAAGCTAGGGGAAACACAAGCCTAGTGTTCTTTTTCTATTATTTACAACTCAAAAGCATTCAAGATTTTGTTACTAGTTAATGATAATTCCAAATTCCCTCTATTCACTTTCTGCACTACTCGTGAATTACATTATGTTAAGCAACTGTTGAACATTTTTCCTGTGGGTTGGACCCCAACCTATTTGGGTTACTACATTTGGCATTGACAGTAGAATACTTCTTTTGGAGGTTAGAATTGAGAGATATCAAATTTTGGAATCATTGTTGGGGAAGACGGTTTGAGTTTTTAATTGAATTAGTGAAGTTCATGGTTTTTATTTTCATTTTTTGATTTAGCTTACACCGGTGGATGTCAAATACTAGGAGAAGAGGAAATATCTTAATCCCATTTGATCCAGAGCTAGAGAGAATTCTTCAAAAACCAAGAAGAATTTCAGGTCAAGTTCGTGATGGGGTTCAAGACCCTTCACCTGTTGATCTTAACACGACATTTTGTGTGCTCCCATTGATCCACAGAATGTTGTAGATTTACAAATGCAATAACTAATAACTATTGTTGAGGAAGACAGGAGTATCTAATGAGGATCGATTATCTAAATAAGATGGGTTATCTCAGTAAGGAGGACTAGCTAGGCTTATATAGAGAGCTAATCAATGAGATAGAGTTCAGAGGGGTAGAGCTCGATTTATTCCTACATATTAGCACTTATACCCATACGATAATAAAGATGATGTAGGTTATGTTAACCTACTGAGATAGGATCCATCATTCCTATGACATTACCCCCTAATGTGAAGTTTAATATTACAAGCTCCATGATCCAATTGTTGAACTTGAAGGGTGTATTTTTGGGATCAGTAACTGATGATGCAAACATACATCTTGCAAATTTTACTCGGATCTGTACATCATATACTATTCCAGAGGTGGATTAGAAAGCTTTGAGATTGAGGTTGTTCCCATTTTTATTGACTAGTGAAGCATCACTATGGTTAGGGGAACATCTAAGAGGCTCAATCACTACTTGGCATGAGTTGAGTAAACTATTTTTGAATGGATTTTTCCCTTCTAAAAGGATGCTGTAGTTGAAAGAGAGATTTATAACTTCAAATAGTTCCCTGGAGAACCCTTGTATGAAGCGTGATTTAGATTCAAGAAGAAGCTCAGCATGGTACCTAATCAGAAAATAAGAGGATCAAATCTATTGGAAATCTTCTATAGATCATGGAATGTTTGTTTGAAACAATTAGAAGATACCATTTTTGGAGGTGCATTCTTGCGTCTTTGATGGGATGCTTTGCAGTATATGATGGATGATATTTCAGTGACTAATAAAGGTTGGCATACTAGAGATAAAAAATATGGTGCAGGTAATTATGATACAGGAGCGGCCAATGATTATTGATCTAGTTAGGATTTGGTAGCATAAGAGGTTTCACATCTTTTTACATATATTAGGTTTCTTACAAAATAGCTCACAACAATGAGTGCTGAGAAAGTGAAAATAGTTGTAGCACATGGGTCTACTTCCAGAACTTTTAAGATTAAATATGAAAAAAGAAGCGAAGTATCTTGATCGTAGGTTACAGGATTTCCTAGACCAAGGGCAAGGGAATTAAGGTCAAAAATATTGTAACAATATATATAGAGATAAAAGTAGAGAGAGAGATGGTGATTGGTGGCAAAAAAGATGACTATAAGGAGAAAAATGACAAGTATGTTCCGTGAGGTAATTGTGATTCAGAATCTAGAATGGAGTTGTTTTATTTGAAATTAGTCAAGGGGAAAAAAAGTAAAGAGAGATGACTTAAGGATATCAAGGCGGACCTGTCAGGGCTAAACCAAAAAGTTGAGTTACATGCTACTGTAATCTAGCAATTAGAGCAACAATTTGGTTAGATATCAACCACAGTAAAAAGACAGCCTAGCACTTTATTAAGTAACATGGTGGCAAATCCAAAGAATGATGGTCACATCCATATCATTACCACCTGAAGTGGTAAATCCACCATAGACCCACCTATACCAGTTGTAGATGAGTAAAAGAATAATGATGATCCTATTGATGTGGGTAGTAGCAGCAAGCAAGATAAAGGAGAAAATAAGTTCAAGAAGCCTATTTTGAACCTATCTCCTGACCCTGTCCTCTTCTTTTTCCGTAAAGATTTTGTAAAAGAAATAAGAAGATGGTAAGTATTTAAAGTTTTTGTCAATGATTAAAGAGATATTAGTCAATATCCCACCTGTAGAGGCATTAGAGAAAATACAGGATATGAAAAATTCATGAAAGATCTAATCACCAAGAAGAGGGCAATCAGTTTTAAGCTAGTCAACAACATTCATTATTACAATGCAGTAGCTACTAGGTCATTTGTGGAGAAAAAGGATAATCCTTGTAATTTCACTATACCTTACACCATTGAATTCTCCAACTTTGCTCATGCTTTATATGATTTGGGTTCTAGCATCAACCTCATGCAATTTATAGTGTTTAAATAGTTGGGTTTAGGAGCTCCTAAACCAACCACCATGAGATTAGTGATGGTAGACAAAACTATGAAAAAGCCAATTGGTATCTTATATGATGTGTTGGTAAAGGTGGATTCTTTCATATTTGCTACAAATTTTATGATATTGGACTACGAAGATGACTTCCATGTCGCAATTATTTTTGGAAGACTATTCTTGGCTATAGGAAAGGCATTGATTGATTTAGAGATAGTACATCTGATGGTCAAACTCAATGATGAACAGGTGATATTCAATGTATGCAAATATATGAGGCAGTCTGATTAGTTGAGAGTGATATTCATGATTGATGTGTATGATAATGAAGTAGATTTATTTTATGATGTCGATTTAATTACTCTTTTCCATAATGGTTCTAATGTTGTTGTTCCTATTGAAGAGAGATTGGGTGTTGAAGCTTTTGTAGTCGTGATCATGGACTTTGATAGTGATGGTATAGATGAGTATGATGATATGGTATGTGCACTTTATAGAAGTGTTTTGTATACTTAGTCACCAAGGCAGCTTGAGTTGTATTTAAAGAATAGAACTACTCTAGATGTTCGCCCATCCATTAAAGAGCCATCGACCTTAGAGTTGAAGGCCCTCCCTTCTAATTTATGCTATGCAATTTTATGGGCCAACAACACTTTGATGGTAATTATTACAACCAATTTGATTGACCCAAAAGTTGAAGCATTGTAATCAGTATTACAGAGATTTAAGAGGGCCATTGGATAGTCCATTGCAAACATTGTAGGTATTCCACATGGTCTTTGTACTCATAAAATTCAATATGTACCGGTGTGTATTCCAAGTATAGAACATCAGTGTCGACTTAATCTTCCTATGCAAGAGGTGGTGAAAAAAGTGATAATCAAGTGGTTGGATGCTTGTGTAGTATATCCCATTGCTGATAGAAAATGGGTCAGTCCAGATCAATATGTTCAAAAGAAAGAAGGGATTACTGTTGTTCCTAATAAGAAGAATGAGTTAGAGCTGATTAGGCTAGTCACAGGGTAGAGAGTGTGTATGGATTACAGGAAACTAAATGCATGGACTCAGAAGGACCATTTTCCCATGTCGTTCATGGACCAGATGTTAGAAAAGTTTGAGGGTAGAAGATGGTAATGTTTTCTTCATGGGTATTCAGGTTGCAGCCAAATCACTATTGTATTTGAATACCAAGAGAAGTCTACCTTCATATGTCCTTATGGGACTTGTTCATTCAGACGTATTCCATTTTGGATATGTAATGCTCCAGCCATATTTCATATATGTATGATGTCCATTTTCTATGATATGGTATTAGACACCATCAAAGTATTTATGGATAATTTTTTGGTTGTTGGTGATTCTTTTGATGACTGCCTAATGCACTTGGCCAATGCTCTTAGAAGGTGTTAAGAATGCAACTTGGTACTTAACTGGGAAAAGTGTCATTTCATGACTAAGGAAGGTATTGTGCTTGGGCACAAGTTTAAAAAAAGAGGAATAGAGGTTGATAGAGCAAAAATAGAGGTGATTGAGAATTACCTCCACCAATTTCTATGAAGGGCATTCAGAGCTTTTTAGGGCATGCAGGTTTTTATTGATGTTTTATCAATGATTTCTTGAAGATTGATAATCCTATTTGCAAGCTTATTAAGAAGGAGCTTAAATTTGATTTTGATAATACATGTATGAAGGCTTTTGAAAGCCTAAAAGAGAAGTTGGTGTCATCTCCAATCATTGTATCACCTAATTCATCCTTACCTTTATAGGTTATGTGTGATGCAAGTGGAGTGGCTTTAGGTGCTGTCCTAGGCTAAATATAAGAAAAGATTCTTCATCTTATCTTCTATGCTAGCTAGGCATTGAACCCTACTAAAAAAAAAACTACACAGTGACTAAACAAGAGTTGTTGGCATTTGTTTTTTCCTTCGAGAAGTTTTGGTCTTACTTGATTGGGAAGAAGGTAGTTGTGCACACGAATTATGTAATATTTTGTTCCTCGATGGAAAAGAAAGATATGAAACCTAAACTGATTAGGTGGGTACTTTTGCTACAAGAATTTGATTTTGAAGTCAAGGACATAAAAGGAACGAGAACCAAGTTGCAAAAAACTTATCTAGACTTAAGGAGGAAGCTATGAAGAAAGTAGAAGATGGGATAGATCTTGATGACAGTTTTATAGATAAACAGTTATTGTCGCCTTCCCAAGATCTAATTCCATGGTTTGCAGACTATTCAAATTATCTAGCCAGTTATCTTGTCCTAGAAAATCTTTCCTTCTAACAAAGAAAGAAGTTTATGCATGAGGTGAGGAAATTCTATTGGGATGGTCCTTATTTATTCAGAATATGTGTGGATGAGATTATTTGTTGATGTATACCTAAGGTAGAGATAATGAGCATACTTGAGGCTTGTCATTCTTCTCTAGTTAGGGATCATCATGATGGAGCTCGTACAACCAACAAAATCTTAAAATGTGGGTATTATTTTCCAATAATCTACAAAGATGCACATGATTTTTATTCTACTTGTTATTAATATCAATCCCAAGGTAATATCTGTAGACACTATGAACTTCTTATGACTACTATTTTAGAATTGGAATTTTTTGATGTATGGAGTATAGATTTCATGGGTTTATGAGTTCTTTTGGCATGAAGTATATATTTGTGGTTGTGTATTATGTATCCAAATGGGGGGAAGTAGTTGCGCTCCATAAACATAAAGCACGTAGTGTCACTGCATTCTTGAAAAAAGACATCTTTCCTCGATTTGGCACACGACGTACTATCATTAGTTACGGTGGGTCAGATTTCTGTGATCGTCTATTCAAAAGTTTGCTTAAAAAGTATTGATTAAAATACTAGGTGGCAACACCTTATCATCCATAGACTAGTGGACAAGTTGAAGTGTCCAATAGAAAAATGTAGTCCATATTGGCAAAGATAGTGAATGCCAATAGGACTAATAGGTCACAAAAGTTAGAAGATGCATTATGGGCTTACTGAACAACGTTCAAAACCTTAATAGGTGCTTTACCTTATAATATTGTGTATGGCAAAGTTTCTCACTTGTCTGTTTAGATTGAGCATAAAGCAATGTAGGCCTTGAAGAAGCTGAATTTTAAGTGGCAAGATGCAGCCAAGTCAAGATTAAACAAGATGAATGAGTTGGATGAATTCCGACTTTGGGCTTATGAAAGTTCTGCATTTTACAATGAAAAGATGATGATGCATCATGATCACAAAATTGAGAAAAGAATCTTCAAAAAAGTTGACTAGTACTCTATAACTCAAGGTTTTGCTTGTTTTCAAGTAAGTTGAAGTCTAGACAGTATGGTCCCTTTACTGTGCTAAGAGTATTCCCATATGGTGCATTGGAATTGAAGAGCATAGGTGAAGCCCCATTCAAGTTGAATGGGACAAGAATAAAGCCCTATATAGGTAGCGGTAAAGAAATAAATATGATTTTTGAGATGTACCTTAGTGAATTATGAGTAACCAAGGTCATTATGTCGTTCCGAGAAGCTAAATTAAGCGCTGTATGGGGGGCAACTCATAAGGCTGGTTGGTGCAATATAAGCATCAAACTTAGCCCCGTTGCACTGTGACACTAATTCAAGAGTTGTCTAGGAGGCAACCCATATTTTGTACTTATTTATTTATAGGGTAATGTGTTTATTCTGTGTGCGGGACAAAGCATTGCAGACTAAACATTGCAAAAACAAGACTAAAAGTTCAAGTAAATAGGTCATACAGACTCTTTACGAGTCATACTTATGGGTATGACTCGTGAGTAAGAGTGGTAAGGACCGGGAGACTAAGAAGATTCAAATAAAATTTTTTGGAGTGGATACGACTCTCACAATGAGTCATACCCATAAGGTACAACCCATCAAATCGAATCGTATAAACTACAGAACCCAGGTAAGGTTTCAGGTCTTTATGAGTTGAGGAAAAGACCCATAAACCTAGTACGTGTCGTACACATAACTCGTAGCCAATATTAATATGGAAGGATTCGCAGGTCAACCCAGCCCAACACTTGATTTAAAAAGAAAATGGGCACCCGATATGGGTAATCGAGATTCGAATCACTCCCAAGTCGAATTACCTCCATTGTTTCATGAATTAGAAGCTCCTAAACATGATTTAACCTTAAAAACACCTACCAAATTGCTCAGCCTACTCATTTTTATCGAGTTAGGCACGAGTTTGGAGAAGAAAATTTGAGTTCAAGAAAATTTAGTATTTCACCAAATCAAGTAAGCTTTTGAACTTAATTTCATTATCTATCTAGTTGATATTGCTGATATGTGGTATGGTAAATTTGGTACACTAGTTTATAGGTTTTAAGTTGAAATGGGAAATTAAGGGTAAACTTGGTTTTGGGTGTTGATATTATGTGTTGTTTTTACTGAATTTGCGTGATATTGCTGCATAAAGTAGTGGGTAGTTTGGAAATTTTAAATAGGAGTCAACTCTAAAGTTGAACTTTTATATTGCAATGGATTCGAGACTCCTTACAACTCGTACCCACAATTAATGAGCTCATAATGAGACTCGTACCCACTAAAAATATAGAAGTTTAAGTAAGTTTAAGTTCTGGTATGGGTACAACTTTCCTAAATTAGTCGTACCCAATCCAAACGACTCATACACTTAAGTAGTAAGGACCTGGGTAGATATCATATTTTAGACTTTTGTTTCTGACCTGCTTATAGGTATTGGTAATGAGTCATACCTTACCACTATTTAGAAGGAATCGTAAGCAAGCCAGTGAACACCCATGTATAGACTAAGTATCATATGACTCGGTCAGACGAGTCGTACCCAGTCGATACGACTTGTACCCCACACTTGTACCTTGTCCAGAACATGTATACTAAAAGTTATTTTCTTAGTTTTTATATTTATTTTCCTAATTTAATTACTAATGTATGCTTACGTTCGGGTATAATGTCTCCCAAAGGAGAAGCTTCTTCAAAACAAGTGGCTAAAAATGGAACAAAAATGGTACTATCTTCAAGTTCTAAGGTTACTGAGTCATCTAATAGTAACGGTGATCTAAACTAACACCCAATGAAGGGAAAGGTTAACTCAAAAGACAAAAAGGCTGCAAAGAATAAAGTAGCAACCCCAAAGGACACACTTCCATGGGAATAAGGAGAAATAATTCAAGTACCTTCCCTCTGCACTCTTCTTAACCTTCGGAGGTAAAAGAACAAGTTTAATCTAGTTCTGAGGTAGAGAGTTTAGCTAATACTGCGGAGGAAGTTGATGTGCTTCCGATTGATATGAAACACCCTTCACTTTATCTTGTACCTACTTCAGTGAACACAATCTAACGGTGGGCGTACCCCGATATCTATATAACATATAGTAATGGATTGAGGAGACTGTGAAATGGAAAAATCAAATGGATTCTGTACCTTAAGAAGAGGTTAATTACGATGGGGATGATATAGCTAACCCAATTTGAGGATTGATTCAAATAGTATAGGTTTGGGTGGATGAACAGGGATTCCGTTATATACAATGTAGTACTGGTCTGAGAGTTCTACACGACATACAAGGGTGAGCTACAAATACAATATCTACAGGGCCAGTTATGGAAAGGTGGCAAACCTATTGCCTTGTTAGTCATTTCGGGTGTGTGGGTCAATATCTCACCATGTACCATTTCTAGATTCTTATACGGACTGAAGTATCAGCCTCTAATAAATACTGGTGAGATAAAGTACAAACTTGAGAAGATATGGAAAATTACTAGGAAATATATGGGAATAGAGGACAAGATAGGGAATTTGAGGTGGATTACCAGATTTATAGTGGAAAATAGTGAAAATGCTACTTGGGTAGTCGGAGGCCAAAGAGTGGTCTTCTAGAAGATAGAGAAGCATACTCTTAACTTCGAGGCCAAGTCATGGTGGACACTGGCTTGACACCGATTGTGTCCTACTATTGGGTACAATATGTTGAGCCTAGTACATACAACTTTGATAACCAGGATCATAGCTGGCTAGGAATTTGATATAGGAGAGTTCTTAGCTTGGTATATAAGATAGCGGGCTGTAGGAGGAGAAAATTTATTATTGGCTTATCCGTGTTTGATCGTACAATTGTGTCTGGATTTGGGGGTGCAGGAACTTCCTGGTATCACCAAGATAATAGAGGCCACGAACATCTTAGGCTTGCACCTGATCAGAGACACAACTAATCCAATGGCTAGGAAAGTGAGTCAAGGAGCAGATATACTTGTAGAGATATTTAGACATAATAGTTAGACTGAGTCTACTGAGACTGCTGAAGCTACCGAGATAGGAGGACAGACTGCGACCACTTCAGCTATAGAGGGTACATCTAGTGCCCCATCTCTGGTGTATTCTGTACCTTCATACCTGAGAGGTATGTCTTCTAGCTATATTATGATTCCACAAGCAGCATGGAATGAGGCGATGAAGTGATTGTGAACACTAGAGGCCAAAGTCTTAAACATGGAAGGAGGCATAAAGCCCTGGGTTGATACACAATTGGCCAACCAGGATAGATGGGTACAACTGTGGTTAGATTCTTTTGAGATAAGATTAATCGATAGTTGGGTAGTCAAAAAACCCCAGACATTATGGAAATAAAGGCCGAGATAGCTGAGATTAAATGAATGATGGATGAGTTATACGAACGACCTATTATCATGGAGCCCGAGGTCATGGCTATCATTCTTGAATTTTATGTTCATAATGTTTTGGTTGTTCCATACCTGATACAGGAATCTCGAGAGGAGACCTCTATGGAAAAAGGAGAGAAAGAGGAGAAAGCATTATGATAATAGGAATAGGACCCAACCTGAGGGGCCACATGATGATGTTTTTTGAGATGGTGCCTTGAAGGGCCCAGGTAAGGTCCCATTCCCTTGAATTTTATTTTTATATGCACTGGGAATAGTGCATATGCTTTAAGTTGGGGTGATATAGTACCAAGTTGCCTCGAGCTATGCATGCTGTGTTTTGAAGTCCGAGGCCACACTATTAAAATTTTGAAGAGCTGGCATATTTTGGATGTTTTACTTATGGTTTTGTGTTCTTAAGAGTTTTTGTATGTATTTTACGCTACAAATAGATTATATAGGAGGAGAATTTGTGCTTATAGAAGTAGACCATTGTGTTGAATGAATATGTTGAAAATGGTCAGATTTGAAAATTTTTTGTGCTAAAAATTAACATCCATCCAAAATTTTATGTTAACTGTGTAATCCGTATGTGTAATACCCCAAATAATCAAAATCAATATTAGAGCCATGTACCAAGATCATGCATAGTACATCATGTTTTTTTTTTTTATAGTTTTATGATTAAGTTAGATGTATGTTAAGGCTTCAAATAACTCCCAGCTATCAGACTAATCAAAACATTCCTTACCGATTGAATTCTTTACAAGGATATTGGTATAGTCAAATTTAAACGAGAATACCTCTCATTATACTTGGAATTTTTGATCTCATGACATATCAACAGATAGATAATTTAATTATCTTTCCAACGATATCAATTTTACCTAAATCCGATATCGGCACAAAGAGTTATTCCTATTTTAGTCCAGCATGTCAGGCTGGAAATAGTGTGACGACATTCGTGGTAGCTTACCACACTTGTAACGCCCTATCACGAAGGTCGTCAGTATTAGGAAGAAACCAGCTCCTAAGTGACGACATTTGTGGTAGCTTACCATATTTGTGATGCCCTATCACGAAGGTCATCATTTTAGGCAGAAACCAGCTCCCAAGTGACAACATTCGAGGTAGCTTACCACATTTGTAATGCCCTATCATGAAGATCGTCATCCTTAGGAAGAAATCAGCTCCTAAATGATGAAATTTGTGGTAGCTTACCACATTTTTGATGCCCTATCACGAAGGTCGTCAGCCTGAGGCAGAATCCAGCTTCGGTGTGACGACATTTTTGACGGCCTGTCACATTTGTGACGCTATGTCAAAATTGTCGTCAGCCTTAGATAGAATCCAGCTTTTGTGTGACGACATATTTGACGGCCTATCACATTGTTGATGCCTTGTCATGAATGTCATCAATTTTTCTTTCCAGAACTTGAGAGACATTTTAGTAAGGGTATTTTGGTATTTTCCCTTCACTTCCCACGACTTATAACCCTCAAGGAACGTATTATCTTCTATTCTCTTTTGTTAAACATCTCAAAAAGCTCTCTCATACACTTTCATCCACAAGATTAGGGTTTTCTCTCAAGATCGTCTCCTAAAGAACAAGAACATTCTCTCCTAAAGGGGTTAAACCCTAGTCAAGAAAAATCAATAGCAAGCCTAAGATTTCTTTAAGAACCTTGAAGAAACATTAGATCTCTTTCAAGATCAAGCTTTAAGGTATACATAGTGTTCATTTTAAGGTATGTGTAGTGTTCATCCATGGGTCCCTTTCATCCATGGAGCTCAAGAATCATGTTTTAAATTATAAATTGTGATTTCCTTGTCGTATTATGACTATATTCATGTTGGTGATTGTTGTTTAGATTCAAGGTTATATCTTGATGTGTTTTTCATGAAGCATGTGAATAGGTTAGTTGAAACCCATAAATTTTGGATGGATTAAGATGGTCGAATTGATAAATATACCTATTCCTTAAAAGAGTGCATGCAATGTGTTTGATAAAATGCCTAAGGAACTAGAAATCATGCAATATAGCTAAATTGTGACTAAGTGAAGGATTCATGATATGCCCCTATGTTCCAA
>NC_061111.1:139944632-139994138 GCF_002878395.1 Capsicum annuum
AGCTCAAGAATCATGTTTTAAATTATAAATTGTGATTTCCTTGTCGTATTATGACTATATTCATGTTGATGATTGTTGTTTAGATTCAAGGTTATATCTTGATGTGTTTTTCATGAAGCATGTGAATAGGTTAGTTGAAACCCATAAATTTTGGATGGATTAAGATGGTCGAATTGATAAATATACCTATTCCTTAAAAGAATGCATGCAATGTGTTTGATAAAATGCCTAAGGAACTAGAAATCATGCAATATAGCTAAATTGTGACTAAGTGAAGGATTCATGATATGCCCCTATGTTCCAATGATTTTCATGTTGATATTGTGTCTTGTAAATATTGTTGGGATATTCATGAACTAGTATTATGAGATTATGCCATGCTTACTTGCAAATCCTACTGATGTACAAAATGTATTATATCCATGCACTTCATGGAATTCCCCAAGTTATGATATTATGGATTGTTGATGTTGGTCACGTACTCAAGTCAGCCATGTGTGTTAGTTTCCTTCCATTGAGTCCTGGGGGTACTTGTACCTGAAATAATATAGCTGTGTGCCAAGAGCGATGTCATGTCATCACGATACTCTCAGTTAACTTAGTTTAGCTCTGCTAAACAATACCACTAGTATTAGTTCAGCTAATCAGTTCAGTTCAGTTATTTATTTTAGCTCAGTTATCCAGTTCAGTGTCTTTCAAATGGGTGTAGGATTCAGCATCGAGTGAGCCCAGGGATGGGGACTCAACCACTAGATTAGGACTGAGATCCCTAGAAGCAATCCTTAAGTTCTAGAACTACGTTGCCAGCATATGTATGAGATATCACCCGTTAGATAGGACTGACATACTCAGGTGTCACCGGTTAGCACATTTATATGTATAGGATTGATCCCAGGAGTCACCCGTTAGATTAGGACTAACTCCACAACAGGTATCTGTACTGGTGGTGCAGTACTGACAACCTTCCCGTCAGGGCAGAGATTAGACCCTATTCAGCTTAGTTTGGGGCATGTTGGTTAGATAATCATATCCCACTGTTTTAGTTACAAATTCAGGACTGTCAGATACAGTCAACTCAGTTCAGTAGTACTGATTCAATACTGTTAGAGACAATCAATCCTTATCATTATAAATAGACTTCAAGATCATCCAATAGACAGGACTAATATTAACTATAGTTAAACAGTATCAAAATCATCAGATTTAAAGATCACCCGCTAGATAGGACTGATCTCTGATTTAGTTACTCCATATAAAACAGAATTCAGATAGTTCCATCAGAACTTTGACTGTTAGATACAGTCGCTCAGTATCAGTTATATCGTTTACACCGATCATCTCAGTTATATTAGTTATATTAGTTTTCTGAAGTCAGGTATCAGTTATATCAGTTATCAGAATTTATGATATCAGTTTTCAGCTTCAGTACTGTCAGACATAGTCAACCAGACCAGTTCTTTATAATTTGAACTATGAGAAATAGTCATTTATCTATTTAGTATCTCAGTATCAGTACACTCATGTTGTCAGTATTCAGACTCAGTAGTCAGTATCTCCATGAGTTTAGTTACAATTATGTATGAAAGTATGTATTCTCACGTTTATATTAGTCAACATTGTCTATGAATATAACCCTTTGCATTTAGCTACCTCACTCGTATACTCTGTATATTCAGATCTCTTATGTTACACCATAGGTTCAGAGGCATGAGCTCCAGATCAGCAGTAGCATTCTAGTGTTCAGAGTTTCCCGTAAGTCCTTCTCATTTGAGGATGATATGATTATTTCTACATTTACTAATTAGTTGCTAGATAGAGTTAGTTAGAGACATATTCCTTCAACGCGTTATTCAGTTCAATTAGAGGCTTTCAGACTAGATGTCAGATTAGATATTCAGATCTCATTATTTTTAGTATTTATGACTTGTTTTGGTATTGTTATACCTTTGTCAGACATTTTGTTATTAGACATTTATTCAGTTTGAACCTTTTGGCCTTTCATGTTTATGTTTCTGTATTTTATGATATATTATGCAGTATACAGGTACAGATATCAGTCATGGGTTATCTTGTGGTCCCTCAGGGTCATGAACACCGTGTAGCTTTCTGGTTCAGAATATTGAGGTGTTACAATCTTGATATCAGAGCCTAAGGTTCAACAGAGTCCTAGGAAGTCTGAAAGCCATATTTAGTAGAGTCTTGTACATGCGTGTGTTGTGCACCAAACTTATGTGCAGGAGGCTATAAGATGTTTTAGGAATAGTTTCCCTTCTTTTATGTCTCAAATCTTGCTATAGAAAGGTTCTCTAAGAAAACTCATGTAAATTTTCATCATGCTTTAGTCATGTAAACTTTACTTTACTTTCAAGGTAATAGAAGTTGTGAAGCTCAAGTCCTACAGATAAGGCTTTCTCAAATAGTCCCTACAGATAGCTATGGGATTTCCCTCATGCTCAACAGTATCCCATTAGTTCAGTTATGTCCTAAAGTTGTATGGATCTTATTAATGATCATGAGAACTCATTCTCGAACCCAGATTTAGATATGCCAGAAGATCACTTCTCAAAATCCTATGGTAGCATGTGACTAGAGTTAGAAGCATGAAACCAGGAGTTTAGCAATAGTAGGTTTGGGATAATGATATCCAAATTGAACAGACTATGTATTCATGGGGATAGTTGTGCCAGAATGAATCAGTAGGCTTGAACAATGTGAGTTAGAAATTTAAGTTTACTGACTCGAAATTAAGCATGAAGGTGTAAATGTGATACTAGTAGTATGTGAGGGAAACAGGGGCAGAAAATGTGTTTAGTAAGGCAAACATATGTTGATCAAAGTGTAAGTATGTGATGATGATTGTAGTTCAGTTCAGAGTTTAGTTTAGTGCTCACAGAATTATAATGATGGCTTAAATCCAAGTGGGGATGGTAGATCAAGTACCCAAGTCAGGTTATCAGATTCCAGTAGTAGTGCCAGTATGTACAGAAAAGCAGTTAGGGAAGACGATTCCCGACACATCCTTATCTCAGCATAAAGCTTCATACTTTAGTTGGCATAATGCCTATGTATGTTTCATGTCTCAGATTCCATAAATACTACTTACATTCACACGCATTCCATAGAATCATGTGCACTTTCAGTTCCCAGTATAGGGAATTTAGTCCTAGATCACTCAGTGTTACAAATCATGTTCCACGAAATCAAACATTCCAGAATCAGGTCATGCAGCTCATGACTCATGTACATATATCATGCTCCCTAGTATACTCAGTTTCCATGACTCATGATACGCCTCTACTAATCAGATAAATCAAGAGTATCATGTGTATCTTTAGTTCATCTCATGCATCATGCATTAGTTTCAAACTCTCGAAGTTTAGTTATAATCTAGTTCGTAGATGCCCTGTGCATAACCCAGTATCTTATTAGAGGGACGTAGAATCCTAAGGGGGTGATACCCCACCTTCTCTTAACGCTCTCATGTCTTAGATCCTTTAATTTCTCCTTGCATAACGAATTTAGTCTAGCATAGAGGGTACTCATAAGTTGACCTTCAAGTTAGACCTCAGCTGTAAGTCAAGTATTCAGAGGTTCAGTTCAGTTCATGATGTTCAGTCCATATGTCACGTAGCAGAATCAGTCATGTTCTCATGTTTTAGTTCAATCTTAGTACCTTTACCATTGGATGTTCAGTTGCATGTTTATGGTCAGTTCAGTCATGTATTCACACTTCAGATATGCGTAGTCAGCTTATTAGTACTTTTAGTCATGCATTCACTTATCATGTTAGTTATATAATCATGCGTCAGGTATGCGTGGATTCAACTTATCAGTTAAGCATCAGATATGCATTCTCAATTTGAGAAACTCAGTTTATCAGAACACTCAGTCCTATATTCATAAATCAGCTACCCATGCATCAGATATGCATGTACAGTATGATATGATTAGTTTTCAGTCATTTCAGCCATGAAATCATGATTAGCCATTCATGCTATATATTCGTGTAAGTTGTCTTTTCTCTCATCTCATCCAGTATCATTCGAGGATGAATGTTCCCAAGAGGGAGATATTGTAATACCTCAAAAAATCCAAACTAATATTAGAGCTATGTACCAAGCTCATGCATAGTACATCATGGTTATTTTATAGTTTTATGATTAAGTTAGATGTATATTAAGGCTTCAAATAACTCCCATCTATCACACAAATCAAAACATTCCTTACCGATTGAATTCTTGAGAAGGATATTGGTATAGTCAACTTTAAACGAGCATATCTCTCATTATACTTGGAATTTTTAAGCTCATGACCTATCAACAGATATATAATTGAATTATATTTCCAACGATACAAATTTCACCTAAATTCAATATCGGAGCAAAGAGTTATTCCTATTTTACTCCAGCATATTAGGATAGAAACAGTGTGATGACATTCGTGGTAGCTTACCACACTTGCGATGACCTATCACAGAGGTCGTTAGCCTTCGGCAAAAACTAGATTCTAAGTGACGAAATTCGTGGTAGCTTACCATATTTGTGATGCCCTATCACGAAGGTCGTCATCCTTAGGCAGAAATCAACTCCTAAGTGATGACATTAGTGGTAGCTTACCATATTTGTGATGCCCTATCACGAAGGTCATCAGCCTTAGGCAGAAACCAGCTCCTAAGTGATGACATTAATTGTAGCTTACCATATTTGTGATGCCTTATCACGATGTCGTCAGCCTTAGGCAAAATCCAGCTTTTCTGTGATGACATTTTTGACAGTCTGTCACATTTGTGAAGCCATGTCAAAATTATCGTCAGCCTTAGACAGAATCCAACTTTTGTGTGATGACATTTTTGATGGCCTATCATATTTTTGATGCCTTATCATGAATGTCTTCAGCTTTTCTTTCCAGAACTTGAGGGACATTTTAGTAAGGGTATTTTGGTCTTTTTCCTTCACTTCCCACGACTTATAACCCTCAGGGAATGTGTTATCTTCCATTCTCTTTAGTTAAAAATCTCAAAAAGCTCTCTCACACACTTTCCACCACAAGATTAGGGTTTTGTCTCAAGATCATCTCCTCAAGAACAAGAACATTCTCTCCCAAAGGGGTTAAACCCTAGTCAAGAAAAATCAATAGCTAGCCTAAGGATTTCTTCAAGAACCCTGAAGAAACATTAGATCTCTTTCAAGATCAAGCTTTAAGGTATGCATAGTGTCATCCATGGGTCCCTTTCATCCATGGAGCTCAAGAATCATGTTTTAAATTATAAATTGTTATTTCCTTGTCATATTATGACTATATTCATGTTGATGATTGTTGTTTGGATTCAAGGTTGTATCTTGATGTATTTTTCATGAAGCATGTGAATAGGTTAGTTGAAACCCATAAATTTTGGATAGATTAAGATGGTCGAATTGATAAATATACCTATGCCTTAAAAGAGTGCATGGAAGGTGTTTGATAAAATGCCTAAGGAACTAGAAATCATGTAATATAGCTAAAATGTGACTAAGTGAAGGATTCAGGATATGCCTTTATGTTCCAATGATTTTCATGTTGATATTATGTCTTGTAAATGTTATTGGGATGTTCATGAACTAGTCTTATGAGATTATGCCATGCTTACTTGAAAATCCTACTTATTTACAAAATATATGATATCCATGCACTTCATGGAATTCCCCAAGTTATGATATTATGGATTGTTGATGTTGGTCACGTACTCAAGTCAGCCATGTGTGTTAGTTTCCTTCCATTGAGTCCTCAGGATACTTGATCCAAAAATAATATAGTTGTGTGCCTAGAGCCATGTCATGTTACACGATACTCTCAGTCAAGCCATGATCTATAGAATTCAGTCAGTCATGTGACTCAGGAATACTCAAAAACCTCAGTAGACTCAGTAGTTCAGTAACCTCAGTACTCAGTAATCTCAGTGATCTCAGTTACAGTAGTATTCCTAGCAATCTCAGTAATTTCAGTACTCTCAGTCAGTCCTCAGAACTCAGAACGTTCCTTCAGTTAAGGGAACTCAGTCAACTTAGTTTAGCTCCGCTAAACAGTACCACTAGTATAATTTCAGTTAATCAGTATTAGTTTAGCTAATTAGTTCAGTTCAGTTATACAATTTAGCTCTATTTTCCAGTTCAGTGTCTTTCAGATGGGGACTCAACCGCTAGATTAGGATTGAGATCCCTAGAAGCAATCCTTAAGTTCCAGAACTATGTTTCCAACGTAGGTATGAGATGTTACCCATTAGATAGGAATGAAATACTCAGGGGTCACCCATTAGCACATTTATATGTATAGGACTGATCCTACGAGTCACCCGCTAGATTAGGACTGACTCTATAGTAGATGTCTTTACTGGTGGTGTGGCACTGACACCCTCCCAGTCAGGGCAGAGATTAGACCCCAGTCAACTTAGTTTGGGGCATGTCAGTTAGATGAACATATCCCACAGTTTCAGTTACAGATTCAGGACTTTCACATACAGTCAACTTAGTTCAGTAGTACAGATTCAGTACTATTAGAGACAATCAATCCTTATCATTATAAATAGACTTTAAGATGACCCATTAGACAGGACTAATCTCAACTATAGTTAAACAGTATCAAAATCATCAGATTTAAAGATCACCCGCTAGATAGGGCTGATCTAAAATTTAGTTACTCCATATAAAATAAAACTTAGATAGTTTCATTAGAACTTAGACTGTCAGATACAGTCGCTCAATATCATTTACATCGGTTAGACCGATCATCACAGTTATATCAGTTATATTAGTTTTCTAAACTCATGTATCAGTCATATCAGTTATCAGAATTCATGATTTTAATATTCAGCTCAAGAATGTCAGACACAGTCAACTAGACCAGTTCTTCATAATTTGAACTGTCATCTATTCAGTATCTCAGTATCAGTACACTTATGTTGTCAGTATTCAAACTCAGTAGTCAGTAGCTCCATGAGTTTAGTTACAGTTATGTATGCATATATGTATTCTCACATTCATATTAGTCAGCATTGTTTATGCATAGAACCTTTTGCATTTAGCCTACCTCTCTTGTATACTCAGTACATTCAGACGTACTGACGCATTTGCACTATGGTGCTTTCTCTTATTTTACACCATAGGTTTAGAGTCACGAGCTCTAGTTCTGCAGTAGCATTCCAGTTTTCAGAGTTTGCAGTGAGTCCTTCTCATTCAAGAACGATATGATTATTGCTACATTTACTATTTAGTTGCTAGATGGAGTTAGTTGAAGACATGTTTCTTCAACTCCTTATTCAGTTCAGTTAGAGGCTTTCAGACTAGATATCAGATTAGATATTTTGATCTCATTATTTTCAGTATTTATGACTTATTTTGGTATTATTATACCTTTTCAGACAGTTTATTATCAGACGTTTATTCAGTTCGAACCTTATGGCCTTTCATGTTCATGTTTCCGTATTTTATGATATATTATGCATAATACAGGTACAAATATCAGTCATGGGTTGGCTTGTGGTCCTTCGGGGTCATGACCACCGTGTAGCATTCCGATTTAGAAAATTAGGGTGTTATAGTTTGTGTGTGAGACAACGGAGAATCTAATAATGGCATTAGGATTAGGGATAAAATAACTAAGGAAAAATTTTGCACAATAGGATAAGTAGTACCTAGCAGTATAACCCTGTGCGAGTGTGTGTGGGGTATTACTGAGTTCCTAGTGTATCCGAATATAGAACTTGCCTGGTTGCTTTTACCCAGGCCTAGGATAGTTGAGTAAGAGATGATCATAGGTTGTTGTTATCGTAAGTCCACTGAAGCCTAAATACCCAAACCAAATGAATGAATTCTTTTGATCTAAATATTTGAGCCTTAATCGACCAATTTTGTTATTTATACCTATTTAACCTGCCTGTTTCTACAATGAACCTATTTTAGTCCTGGTCCTTCCTGGACACAGTGCACCTCAACTCAGGCAAATCACCTAAGTTGATGGTGGCTAGTATAGGGGTGCATAGAAAAAATGAGTGTAAAGAAAGAAGTGTGAAAGAAAACTAAATACAGATAGTTGTGTTTAAAATAAGTGAAAACAAAAGAAAAAGAAGAAAAAGTTGCTAGATAAAATCCCTGAAAAAAGTGAAAAATAAGTAGACCCCGAAAAAATACATAGTGTCAAGGTGACTTAGTCACTAAATAAAATGCCAAAAAGATACCATACCTTCGCCTAACCTATGTTATAAGACAAATAAAGTCCTTTAATAATCCTACCCCGGCTGTCCAAGAACTTAGGAAGAGAGCATATGGGCAAGCCTATGGCATTCTATATACACCGACAAAACTTTCTTGTGAGCTAAAGCATTGTTTGATACATCCCTAAATAATTTTCTTGATGACAACTAAGAGTGAATGAGATTTCTTTTATCATGAGAGAATATGGGTTATGTTCTTAGGTATCTAGACTATCTGGTTTAGATTGTTGTTCTATTCCCCGTTGTCTGTGGTTAATGTAATGCCATCATCTAATTTTTTTTCATGCCATGTACCAAATCAAATACACAGTTGCTTTTTGAAAAATTGAAATTAGGAAGGGGAGTAAAAAATTTATAATAAAATTAAAATTTCACTGCCATAGTTATTTAGGATCTTCCTATTTAGGCATTGTGTTATTTTGTGATAGTTTTGATTTTTGTTTTACCCGAGGACATGCAAACTTCTTAGTTTAGGGTGTTGATGTGGCATGTAAACACGACACTTTTGATGCTTAAAACCATGAAATTATGATTGATCTTAGGTCATTTTAGAATATATGATGTGCTTTTGTGGTTATTGCATGTAAAATAGGTATAGCATAGTGTTGGAAAGAAACTAGAAAAAAAAGACCTGAAAACACCAATTACAGCAAGGAATGAGTTTCCTCACGAGTTTTCAACACCTTATATGACTGAAAGGATGACTCATAAGATCAACAAAAACCAAGAACAAGAAGAAAAACCAAGTATAGAGAAGATACGACTTAGAATACAAGCCATATGATGAGGCTCCGAGCTGTATCATGAAGTTGTACATAGAGAAGAACCCAAGGATGAAATGCAGAGTTAATGATTTAGAATAATACGAGTCAAAAGCCAGAGTACGACTGGTATGTCCTACGATAAAAGTACTAGTGATCAAAGAAAGGAAGGAAGAAGTCCTAGGATGATAAGAGTGAAGTCCATGAGTAATATGATCAAGGTATGACTCGTGAGAAGGAATCCTATGTAGAAAAAAAGTTGAATCTTGGAAAGATCAGATACTTGAGTGGATACAAGAGGCACAGTAGACTAGCATGATATCAGTATATGTGAATGAGCAAGTCGTACCTTATGCTGACATAACTTTACGTTTTCCATTTTTATTAGGATTTCTAAGTATTTTTCAGATACTATAAATACCTTAGGGTTTATCTTTTATTAGGTTACGCATTCTCACAATAGTTAATTACTTTTACATACTTTTACAATTATTCATGAGATTTTGGGTTTTTATTCAATTAAAGAATTGGGATTTTATTCATCTTATTCTTATACAAATAATTTCATATATTCTTCATTGATAATGATGGTTTCTTTTATGAACATGAGTGACTAATCTCCCTGACTAGGGTTGTTGGAACCCTTACAGATTAGCTATGTAAAAAAAATGGTAGATTCATCTATTCGAGGACTGTGCATGTATCTTAATCTTCTTCATAATAATTAACCTCAGAGCTACTACAGAACCTTGGGGATAGCCTGTATTCGCACACGTCCTCACAAAGGAGTTTGTGATTGGGAAAAAAAGATTAAGATAGTATTTTTAGATTCACTCCTAGCTTACCATCCATCATCTCATATAATCACTTGAGACTTAAAAGGTGATAGTGAACTAAAGTCATAAAAAAGGGGAAATAAGGCAACACCCTAAGACTCACAAGATAAAGTGTGAGATTTATCAACACTTTCACAAGATGGTTGATAATACATATCTTGTTGACTTTACATATAGAGCAGTAGAATAGGTGGAATGAATACAAGAAATTTATAGAGTTTAGAAGCCAGGGGGAACACAAGCCTAATGTTTGTCTTCTATTGGTTACAACTCAAAAGCATTCAATATTTGGTTACTAGTTACTATAATTACAAATTCTCCCAATTTACTTTCTGTATCGCTCATGAATTACATCAAGTGAAGCAACTATTCAACATTTTCTCTATTTATTTAATCCCAACCTAGTTGTGTTACTATATTTGGCATCGACCGAATCATACTTCATTTGAAGGTTAGTTTTAGGCAACCTCACTATCCCTACATTATTTCATATGAGTGAGTTGGACATCCTTATTATGAGGGCATTTGAGTTATATTGCTAGCTATTTTCTTGTTTTGGGTAGTGTAACTTGTATATATGAGTGGTTGTATGTTTTAATGTAATTTTAATACCTTGATCTCGTTGTTTCGTAATGTTGTGCTTCATGTTTATACATAGTTGGTTTTGGAAAATAAGATTGGAGGGGGTGTTGTGTTCTAAGATTTAAGTGTTAAATGACTTCCTTGAATTGCTTAGATTCTCCTTGTTAAGCTTCATTTTTGTTTTTGTTGTGTTTTGTTGCCGGAGGATATGAAAACATTCTAAGTTGAGGGTATTGATGAGCTATAGAAATTCAGCACTTTCGGTGCTTAAAATGAAAAAAATATGCAAGTTTCTGAGGTTGTTTTGTTAGATATTATATGTTTTGGGTATGTTTTGCTATAAATCATGTTTTGGATGCTAAGTTCGTGAAATATATGAAAAAGGTATTTTGGACTACTTTTTGGAGCAATTATGGATGTTTGGGACACTTTTTGTCTTGTTCGTGATCAAAGCATGTTTGAGAATATAAGAAGAGATGAAAAGATGACTCCTAGCACTTAATAAGACAATATGTGGACCGCAAGTAGAACCTACGGACTATAACTAGGCAAAGCATGTGACAGAGGTCTAAAGTCCCGAAAGCTGACCTATAAGATTTTTTCATCTTGGTACCTGCAACTTGTACCTATACCTACCCAACTGACCGCAAGTACTACCTACGCCCAGGGTCAGGGAACAAGAAGGGGACATATATGGCCATCGACCTTGTTTTCTCTTATTTCATTCAGGCTTTGGTTTTAGGATTTCCTCATGTACTATAAATACCCTTTATGTTATTTTTTGTAGGAGTTGTACACTTTTGATACTCACAAATATATTTTGATCCCAACATTCAATTTTTATCTTGCGATTATCTTGTATTGACTTTAGTTGATTAATTTGTTACAATTGTGGGTTTTTATAATTATTATTCTAATTTTATCTATGCTTTCGATTATGAATGTAATTGATTTCTTCACAAGCATAAGTTGCTAAAAACTCATAGCTAGGGTTGTGGAATCCTAAGTGGATTGATGAAGTAGGGAAGTGTTAACCGATACCCATGCATGTATTACTTTATCTTCATTAAAAATTTTTTATTAATGGGTGAACTCATTAGGATCCCACCTAGATATTGCTACTTACTCCAAAAGAGGAGTAGTGACTAGGAAAGGATAAAGAGAATAGTAATTTGGAGTTTAACGGTCGATCCATGCTTCTAAGTTTTATCTAAGTAAGATGGTTAGATGTCATGTAATAACTAGAGAATAAAAAAGGTAATAGTTAACTGGGATCAAAATAAGGGTTAGTAAGGCAACATCCCGAGACACAAAAGGTAAAAGGTAAAATCCTTCTACTCAACATAAAGATGGTAGAAGGTACATAACTTATTGATTATGCATACAATTGAGTTGGTTCAACAAAGCACAATAAGCTTACAAAGTTGAAAAGCTAGGGGCAACACAATCCTAGTGTTCACTTACGACTATTTACAACCGAAGTTAATATATTTAATTGCTCAAGATTACTACATAAAAACCCCCCCATTTACTTTTCCAGTTTCGTCCATTGACTACAACTATTGAGATCCACAATTCCACATATTCCTTTAGGATTAAACCTCAGCCTTTATTGAGTTACTATATTTTGATAGCGACCATATCATCTTCTGAGAGGAGGTATAGTTTGGACGTCATCAAAGTTCAGTCCCTATTATGTTGGTCCACATCAAATTTTGAGTAGAATTAGGAATGTTTCTTATGATTTGGATTTTCCTACGAGTTTGGTCTCTATTTATCCTGGGTTTTATGTGCCCATGCTGAAAATATGTGTGGGTGATCTTTTATTATTAGTGCCTGTTGAGGATGTAGGTGTTACAGATTCCTAGTCTTATGAGAAAGTTTCTATTGAGATATTGGATAGGCAGGTTCGTATATTAAGGACCAAAGACATCGGTTCATTGAAGGTTCTTTTCACAAACCAAAAGGTAGAAGAAGCTAAAGACGAGGTGAGACTCAAGTACCCATTCTTGTTCTCTAGGTTGAATTAAAGTCCTGTTCCTCTTTTCACTTTCCAAGTTTGTCAATTGATTCAGTTGTATTATTGCTATTCTCAGGCTAAAAGTGTCGTAACTCATTATTCAAGGATGAATGATTCTAAGGCGAGATAATATCAGACACTGTAAAAATTTTGATCATTTTATTTTTGACCTTCCCGCATGTGTAATATAACTTTCTGACTTGAATTGTGTTTAGGGAGGTTAAAAGGGCAATAGGAAAGTTTTAAATTTTTTGAAAGATGTTTGGGGTTATTTGGGTACGCCGAGGCAATATGGGTCTGTGATATTGTCATGTCATGGATGTTACCCTCTGCAATGTCAGTATAGCACAAAGGATAACCTCCGCAATAATGGCGTGCTACGCCAATGTGTTAATTTCGTCCAATTTTGTTTTTTTCAACTTAAGGTGAGGTTTATTTGGTCGTTTCACCCTTTACACGACTTATAAATATAAAACTAACCTTTTCTCCTTCAATTACAAAAATCAAACACTTTTATTCTCTTTTCTAACACCTGAACTAAGGGAGCTTAATGGTTTTTTTAAGAAATCACTACTCCAGGATCCAAACTTCAAATTGACTTCAAATTCTTCAGTGTTTCAGACATGTTTATCTTCCCTAAAGTCTAATTCTATATCATGGCATAAATTGAATGGATTTTCTTATGATTAAATTGTGGGTTTTGAATTGGGTTAAGGGGTTTTGGTTGTAACTAGTTGAATTACTTGTCCTATGTTTTGAGTTGATTATTCATGGTTTAAATTGATGTTTTTAGGACTGAATTGGTGCGTTATTTAAATGGTTGGAATGGGGGACATAGGTTTCTCGGATTGGATGAATTTTGTCTTGAAACTACATAAACCTCAACCTACTTTGTGAATTTGATTTTAATTGTGGAAAGTTGCAGAGTTTAACTTAATTTTGAACTCAATGCATTGCATTAATGGATAAATAGAAATAAAAAATGGATTTGTATGGCCTTGGTTTGCATGGTTTGGATATTAATTGAACTTAGGCATCATTGTTGTTATTAAAATTAGTTTGACATGTTTAATTTAGCTTCCAAGTCCATTAGTATGCCGATACCAAGTAGTACATGCCTTAATGAATGTCTCCCGGGTTAATAATTGGAATTATGTGCATATTGTTATAATTTGGTCTTAAAGGGGGTTGTATAGCTCACCGTGAGGTGTAAATCCCAAGGGAATGAATACTGGAAATCACGTTTGCCTGTGTTAGGAGTCTATATGACCTAGTACTTGATACATACTATATATATATAAGATGGGTATTTTCCATGGTGGCTTTAGTTTTCCCTCAGTTTTTCCTAGGTTTGTGAGGCTAACACTCACTAGGTCCCTCTCAGCTGGGGGAGCTGAACCCATATATTCCATAGGTGCCTTTAAGACGGAGCAAGCTACAAAGTCCAAGTTATTGGTTTTACAACTCTCATGTTCATGACCCTTAGCTATCTCGGCATCCTATATATGTATGCATATAAATGTGTGCATGTAGTTTTGAATGATTTTGGACATTGCCTTATGTTATCATATCCCCTGAGTTACATGTCACTGTTTATCCCACAAACCATCCTAGGACGCAACATCATATTATAATGTAGGGTTTGAAGACATTCTTGTTGCTCTTGTGCAGCGTTAGGTGGTTGAGCACGTTTGTTGAGTTGCTGCAAAGTAGTGAGCCTCCATTCTTCAGAAGGACTTATCATTTCATTATTCTTTTTTTATTTACTCAGTACTTTTGGATCCTTTTGGGCATAGTCGGGGGAATGTCCCGACTTAGATGTTATTCTAGTTTAGAGGATTTTGTGGATAGATGTGGGTTGGTTATTGTGTTGACTCTTAGCTTCATTTGATTTAGCTCCATTTGATTTATTGATTCATTTCTTATTACTATCTTGATTGGCTTCCTCTTTACCTTTATTATTGTTGTTGTTGTTATTATTATTATTATTATTATTATTATTATTATTATTATTATCATTATTATTATTATTATTATTATTATTATGCTCTTGAGGTTAGGCTAAGTGGATGGTCTCCGGTCCATGGTGGACTTAAGATACCCATCACGGCCAGGACCTAGATCGGGTCATGACAAAATCCTAACCCAAACACCATACACCAAAATTATAAAAGCAGAAGGAAATAAGTAACTCAAAATCCCAAATAAATTCTAGCATAATGGATAAAGGAATTTCGACCTACAAAATACAATCCCATGACATGGAAATCACTGATACAATCCACTAATACAGAAATCAAACAAAATTTTATGTATCTCAAAAATTAGAAAAATGCATAAATATAAGAATTGATGAGATTTTAGTGGTGCCTGAAATCAATAGAAGCTACCTCAAATCTCCAAAGATGTTAGCATAGAATAAACCATAGAAATCAGTGTAGGATCAATACATGCATGTAATGTGTAGAAAACAAAAGGTGATTACAAATACACGTGTACTCAGCTAGCATGATAGAGTGACCTTAAGTTACAACGGAGACAAGTAACACCATGCCAACCATCTAAAACAACCATACAACCTATAGTTGGGATAAACACCCTAATCTAACAGAATAATCAAGTCTAATAGTCATAAGGATATGATAACATAGTTCAAAAAAATGCTCATTATAGTAAATCAAGTAACACATATTCAATTACTCCAAAAATAGTACAAAATAAAAATATACATCATACTCACGAACTAGAAATAAAAGAATAAAATTCAATGCATCTGCTATGTACACACCTGTAGATCAATGGCTATAATGTCAGGACTTATGGGGGAATGGTAAGTTCCATGTACGATGTAGGCATGCACTTCATTACCAATTAGATTATACAACAATGCATTCCAATCCCAATAAATAAATATAATGTCTAGGAATGTACTACGATCTTATATGAAATGCAATGCATGATGTGTAGATGTCAACTCTAATCCCAAATCAATAGAACAATATCATTTGAGCAAAGCATTTCTATCTTAAGTTAAATAAGAAATCAACCCTAGAAATCATCTCAACTTATCAATGAGAGTATTCTTATTATCTAGAATTTTCCATAATTTATGTACAATATCAAACTAGCCCAATCATGCTAGTAAATAGTAAAAACAATTCAAAATAGGCAGTTAACAAATTTTAACCCTTTAAATAACATTGGTACCTGCATATATGATCATTACTTCTCCTATGAGGGACCCTCATTCTCATTACTCCCATTACAAATAACAAACACATAAATACTTCAAAAAGAGTCAAAGAAAGTCTTGGCCTGTCTTGAAAGAAGGACCACACTCACATCATCAATATACTACCTTAAAGATTTGCGAGATATAATATCTAACCTAAAGTTGTCGAGAATATCTTTCAAAGTTGTGAATTGAAAAATTAGTCTGCTAACCACTATACCTCTCTTGCCCTATACTTCTTATGTTATTGTTGTTAATTTCAAACTATTCCAATGTAAGTTTATTCTAGTACTTGGGTCACATTAAAATAAAAATGTAAATTTGGCCCATTAACCACAAACTAAATAATATTTCAAATAACCCAAACTATGAATATGTTCTCAGAATTTGTTCAAAATCCTATTGAAGTAAATCAAATATATAAATTTACTAAAAACCACATTCGAAACCTATTGGAAACATTAAAAGACCAATTTACATTCACTTTGATGAAATGTAGCCATATTTAAAATTAACTTTCTTAATGCTCGAGTATCTAACCAATGACTTAAATAACTCCTGAACACATCAAGGTCCCTACTATCTATCCCTGAAATTCATAAATCATGTCCAAAACTATGAGGTGGGTTTAAATAAGAAAAATTAACAAACTGACTTAAAGGGTCATTACATCTAAAATCATAACAAGCTTTGAATTCCCTAATCTTACAAGAAATATATGCTGACCCTAACGGGTTTACAAACCTATACTTACGGTACTCCCAAAAATAGTTCCCAAACCACAATAAATACAACCTCTATAAGCCAAGTCCTATGTAAAGAACCTAACGATCTTAACTAGCCACCAGAGCCTAAAGTCTTACATCGAGAACCCTATGATGTTTGACCAAAAATTTGACTGGCATAATAACTGTGGCCTATAGAACACCTCCTAAGATCTAAGCCATTGCCTGCATGAGCCTTCTATGGTAAGAGTGGTAGTAATCTCTACTAGAAAAACACTTACCATGGGATAAAATAGCACTAAAATCTTACTAAATGTAGGATATTTTACCGCAATATCCATAGGACTTGATACATGAAGACTCTATAATCCTCTCATGAATAACAACCTTAAGTAAAGAAGAACCAGCTTCGACTAAGGGCTCTAATGATAAATTAAGCATAACCTTTTGACAAACCTCTGCACTCTCTTATGCTTTGCAAGATGAATCATGGAATCATGACTGGACTAATTAAGAAACCTAATCTCATAGTATTAAACAAACATAGTACTATGCTAAACACATGAAAACTTATTTCTAGGCTAAAAACCAACTCGATGTACCAGACACTACCCATTCTTTTCACATACTCTCAAGAAGGCTTGGAATATACACCATGGTACAATGAAGAACTAACACAATCACAAATATTATTAGAGCATAGGCTATCCCTAAAACCTCTAGTGAATGATGTATATTTTCAATCTTAAGCTCTACATCTAGTGATAGCTCCAATCCTAACCCTAGGATGAGACTCTAAGGACAGTTGCAGGAGTCTCATCCTTAATATTTGACAATATCATGTGATTCATTTGAGAAAGAGTGGAACCAAAAGAATAATATAAAGGTTAATATAGATAAGGATGCATGAGAGCGAATCAAGAAATAGAATTTCCTAAGAATGCCCTATTGTAACCTCTTAATCTATCATTATTATGAAATACCTTGATATGGGTATGAGGTACAGTAATTATTGAAAATATATTTGAAAAATTACACATAATGCAAGTTAATAATTTTAAGAGTTAAAATATTAAGGTTGTGCTAATGTCAGCCAGCTATAAAGGGCATTTCCAAGCTATAACAGTATCACTGTAGCAATGTTTATGTCGTTATAGCGGTATGACGGGACCAAAATTTTAAAACACATTTTAATATTTCCTTCTCCTATCCAATTGAAACAAAAGACAAAGTAGGCTCCTAGAACCCTCTACAATTTCCTCTAAGATCTGAAAAACATGGAGAAGGGAGATTATTCTCAAATAAGGTAAAACCCATGGATTTATTTGGGATGTAGCATCCATATTTTCTTTGACAAATATAGAATTTTTGTAAATACATTTATAGAAGTTGTTTGGTATTCAAGTAAATTAAGGTTAACGGAGTAGTTAAACTTGGGTTAGTAAATCTAATGTGACATAGATAGATGGAAATTTCATGTTTAGACCTTCGAGCATGGTGTTTGGATTGATAAAAGTGACATAAGTTGGGTAATTAGGAATTGTCATTAAATTATGAGTATGCCTTGCTATTGTTTCTTCTTCTATGAATAAATAAGGTAGAATATCCCGATATCAGATTTGAATTAATGAATGATAAAATAAGTTGTTGGTGTTTGTGTATTCAAAGAATCTATAGTGATAATCATAGGAAAGATAAAGTTTGTGATGATATCTGTAGAAATTAATGACTAGGATATACTAGGTGTGGTTCATAGGTGCAAAACCATAGCTGATAGTTAATGTAGTTTAATATATTATGTGTTAAGTGTGCATAATAACTATTCCTTAGTATTTTTTGTTCAATGCATATTGATATGGAATGAAAAAGGGTCCAGAAGGGTTGTTTGGTATTTTAAGTTAATCACATTCAATGCATTAATATGTAAATATGGTTGTTATAATTGTTGGTTGTTATAATTTTTTGTGCTTGTTATGATATTATATTTGTTAATTATATGATATACCAGTATTTGGTAGAATATGGCTGGCAGGCACTTGATGTCTGGGTTTTGATATAGACAGAGCTCGTCCTTTATAGGTGTAGTGACCCTTAAAGTCATTTTCAGTATTTCTACTTATTTTTGCCATTAAAGCCTTTCCATAGATGCCCTAAGTCATTTATAACTTGATGGAGTTGACAGTTTTATTACCAGGCAGTTTTTTGGTTTTGAGAGCCAATTCCTCGTTTAGAAGTCTTTGCCGATTCCAAATGGTTGCCGAGCAAAAACTTCAACAAAGCAATCACAAATGCAAATTTAGACTATTCTAGAAGCTTGAAAATATTGATTTTAAACTAGGTAGACCTTTGGTTTTAGTCCTAATAAAACCCGATCTCATTTTGACCTATTGGGCGAAAAGTTGAAAAATTCAAAAATTAGGTTCATAGGTACAAAACCATAGCTGATAGTTAATGTAGTTTAATCTATTTTGTGTTATGGGTGTATAATAACTATTCCTTAGTATTGCTTATTCAATGCATATTGATATGGAATGAAAAAGGGTGCAGAAGGGTTGTTTTGTATTTTAAGTTAATCACATTCAATGCATTACTATGTAAATGTGGTTGTTATAATTGTTGGTTGTTATCATTTTTTTGCTTGTTATGATATAATATTTGTTAATTATATGATATTCTAGTATTTGGTAGAATAAGGCTCGCAGGCACTTGATGTCTGGTTATGATATAGACAAAGCTCATCCTTTAAAGGTGTAATGACCCTTAAGGTCATTTTTAGTATTTCTACTTATTTTTGACATTACAGCCTTTCCATAGCCCCCCCCCAAAGTCATTTATGACATGCTAGAACTGACAGTTCAGTTACCAGGCAGTTTTTTTGGTTTTGAGAGCCAATCCCACGTTTAGAAGTCTTCACCGATTCCAAATTGTTTCCATGCAAAATCTTCAATAAAATAATCTCAAATGCAAATTTAGACTATTCCAGAAGCTCAAAAATATTTATTTTAGACTAGGTAGACATTTGGTTTGTTTTCTAATAAAACCTAATCTCATTTTGACCTATTGGGCAAAAATTTAAAAAATTGAAAACTAGGTGTGCGAAATGACCATAGATAGAAAATTTGACTTTGCCATTAAGTCCAAAACATTGAATTTAGTGTGGTTAAATAGTTCATTTGCATATATCTAACTCTGAATAATTGTTGAAGCTTGTGTGATCGCCCTAAAGGCATAATAATCACCCTATTATCATCTCTAATAAGGCATTACAATCTCTCTAGTGCAATTGCCATCCATGGGCTACGGTAGCCACTTTTGTGTACCTATTTTGGGTATAAAAGAGGTGATTAGGCCGTATTTTTTGCACTTCTGACTCATCTTTGAGACCTAAAAAGCCTAAAATAGTGTGCTAACTTTAAATAGAGTCTTGGGTTTGACTCAGAAGCTTGATTAACATATATTTTTGTGATTAACATCGTATTTAAGGCAAGAATCCATCAATTTTATGCTTGAATTTTTTGAATTCTTGACCAAAACCCCAAATCACTTAGGGTTTAATTTTAGTCCAAAGTTTTCTTGGTTTTCACCAATTTTGAAGGGTTTTGAATCCATGAGCTTGAAATTGTTGGGTTGGCCTCAAAAATATGATTTCCTCCAGCGGGACCCACATGAGGTTTTTGGCATGATTTTTTTAACCCAAAGCACAATGGTGAAATATTGGTATTATTATGCTCATATTTATAAGTTGATTGTATTTTTAATGGTTCAGAATCTTGAAAAGGTTCTCAAAACTAAAAAGAAATGTTTAGAAAATTATTGAGCTTTCTTTAGCGTCGAGGTAGGATAGGTTTCTTCCTTATTTGATTGAGCTATGTCATAGTATAATTATGATATCATGTTAGACTGGGATGGTTTTTAGGTGTTGGATTGATGAAATGCAAGACTTGGGTTAGTTGGACCATTTAGGCTATAATGAATCTTAGAATTAAAAAGCTTGACTTATTTCCCTATATCTTAGGTGGAACAAACTTCATTGCCCATGCTTATTACGAGAATGTTGTAGCTTACTCAATGTAGGTGAAATGCTCTAGTTTCTCATACTTAGAGTAAGTTGGCTTAGATGTTTATGCTAATGAAGTTTACCTTAGTTCTATTGGACTTAGACAAAGTTATTTGAGAAAAATATTTATCTTAGGTCTTATTGTGGCTTGCTATGCATCTAAGAGTTGATTTAGATACCTCAGCCTAGTCTGGGGTAAAAATTGACATAGAATGTATTTTGAGGATTTAGAAGTGGACTCCTTGACCCACCCACCTTAATAAGAGATTGAAGATTAGGTCTCTACACTTAGTAAATTTCTAGAGTGCCCCTACGAGGCAATATTGATGAATCTTTGGTACTTATTAGTTGTGATGATGGCACTGGAAGTGATACTTAAGTGATTACTCCTTATATATGTTTTATTATCTAAAGCTTAAGACAAACTTTGATTATGTTATCATGATTGGCTATTGATTGGGCTAACGATCATGCTATCGAATGAGCCCTTGACTATGATAAGGCCTAAGCCATAAGTTATGTTATTGATTATGTTATGAATAAGCCATAAATTATGCTATGGATTTGCTATGGCTCAATTTAGTTATAAACTACCTTTATGCTAATGATAGGCCAATAAATATGTTACTAATGGTCCATTATTAATGATGTCGCTTGTGGTTATGCTCCTGGTATAATTGACTAGACTATTTCTTATGAAATTGATGAGACATTGATTTCACTCTTAATTAAGCCCTTTGTTTACATTAATGATTAAGTCATTATTTACGTTAGTTGTCGAGCCATTGACTATGCTTTTTCTCATGATAGGACCATGATTAATAATTATCCTAAAAACCATATTAGAAATCTTCCTTATTGTCGATACTAGAAATGGTAATGTTAATGGTGCTAGAAGGCACACTTATTGACTATAAGTGAATTTATTCTATAGATTAAGCTTGGACTCATGATATTTCATTATATTATTAATTGTAATAATTGTTTTTCTATTTATTATACATATCTATATACCTATCTCTCTGGTATGGGACAAAAAAAGATGTTAGCGTTAAAGATATTAGTTCCGAGGAAAACTTGTTGATAGTTTACAATATTCATGTTATATATATACTTAATGGTAATGTAATGTTTATGACAAACTAGAAATTATGGAGGTATTCTCTTCATGCTTCTACGTTTATGTTTATTTACTTTTACCCTTATGGGTTTTGTCCTTTACTTTAGACCTCGTCCGACTTGTCTTTTACTTTAGCCCTCGTGGGGCTTGCTCTTTATTATTGATAGTTAATGTGGATGATATATTTATACCCTATAATTCTATAGGATTTTATGATCTATGTTGATACCCAACGAGTTTAAAGGATACTATGATGATATAATCATATAGGCAAGGCCAGAGAATATTATGATAAAATATTGATACCCGGTAAGGCCGGAGGATATTATTATGATACGATTATACCCAAAAAAGCCAGAGGATATTATGATGATATATTTATACCCAACAAGGATGGAGGATATTATGATGATACGATGATACCCGACAATGTCAGAGGATATTATGATAATATATTAATACCTGACAAGGACATAGGAAATTATAATAATACAAAGATACTGGGAAAAATCGGAGGAAGTTATGATGATACGATGATACCTGGCAAGGACGGAGGATAATAGGATGATATATTGATACCCAAAAAGTCCAGAGGATATTATGATAATATGATGATACGTGACAAGGTCGGTGGATATTGTGATGATACGATGATACCTAACAAGTTTGAAAAATAATTATGATGATGCATTTATACCTGACAAAGCCGGAGGATGATTATTGATGTGCTTATATGTACATCTATCTATTTGAGTTTGGAAAAACCTGTATGGCAAATATATGTTATTTATGCATATGTTTAGTTAGGTAGAGTGTTGATATTAGAGATGCGATTTATAGTCTTCTTAAGATTAAGGTATAAAGTGGTATAACTGTTGATTTAAGGCTAAAAAGAAGGTTACTTGTGGATATTGGTTAAGTGGTTAATAATGATTTATGGATAGTTGAAACCTAGAAATAATGAGGACTAATAGTATTAATGACTAGTAATAATTATGATTAAGCTATAATGATGTTTAGCGTAAATAAAGACTTGTAGCAAAGATAATAAGTTGATAATAATGCTTTAGTCGATAATCATTACTAGTTTCCATGCAAGGATTTGTGGATTATTGATACTAGATTACTAAGTGTTGTTTAGTTAATGAAATGAATAGTGATTAAATGAGTGATTAGCGGTTATTGGACAAGTGGCGATTAGTGAACCTGTGATGACTTGAAATAAATATTGGCTAGTTGGAAATATGGGTTAGTGATAAATTTTGGCTAGATTCTTGATATTGGCTATTTGGTGAATAATTACTAGTTGTTGACCCATTAAATCTTATTATGTGGTCAATAATTGATAAATAGTAATTAGAGGTGATATGATGACTAGTGAGTAACTGGACTAGTAAATAAGCATCGACTAACTAATAAAGATCTATTAATTTGTATCGAGGATATAGTTTTCTTATTGATGATCTTGTTATGGTCATGACTATATTATCATAAATTTTTTAATTATGAATGTAGATGAAAATTGAGAGATGTTGGTAAACTTCCGATTGATGATCATCGTGGAATAATGATACATGATCGATTGATGGTAGGTGTGGAGTGATGATTGAATAATGATAAAGTTGGATATACTATTGATTAGATTTATTTATATTTCACTTGGGTTTACTCTTCAATTGTATGGGATGCTGCGATGAGTTCTTTACTTTATGCACCAGTTGGCATATCTGAGCAAACTTTGTACTTGTGATTGCTTGTGTTTATGCTTTATGATGAATTATTATTCTGAATTGTCTAATTCTTGTGCATGATGATATTGGCATTTGTTGATGCCTTATGTTATACTATCATTCCAACTTGATTACTTTTTATATACAGTAATGATGGGGATAATTAAGGTTCGATATTATACCTTAACTTAGTTATGATTATCTTTAATTTTATCATTCTTATAACATGATTTACCTTAATTGGCTGATGATACTTAATGAGTGCCTATTATTTTTGAAGTCATACTATACTTTTATACCTTTTTGGTGTAGATCCAAATACTAGTTATCATCGTTGCTCGTTGCTCGTATGGTTATTGACTTTTAGAAATAGGGTAAGCTCTTCGAGTTTGAGTCATCCAATTTTATTCTATCATTTATGTTTAGTCTTTATTATTTGAGATAGATGTATTGACTATCCCAGACATTGACATGTATTAATACCATTAGATGCTCTTGTACTAGCTCTACCAGGTTTTGGGATTGATATCTTGTTTGACTATTCGTCTACTTTTACCACTTTGTTTATTTATAACTTATGTTCATTAAATTTGACCTATGTTGGGAGTTTCTTACTAATTTTACCCATTGTATTAGCTCGGAGTTATGGTATTGGCCTACCTACTGGTGAAATTTGATAGGTGCCATCATGACTCCTAAATTAGGTCATGACAAATTGATATCATAGCGTTGATCTCACCGGTATTATTGGTAAAAGAGTAAGTGTCTAGTAGATTTTTAAACTAAAGGATCAATTTGGGGCTTATCTTGGTGATTTCTTTTTGTTATCATCTTGGTTTAAGGCATGTTCTCTTCCCTCATCATTAATTTTATCCAAAGGCATGGTTTTGTGAATGTTTTCATGATTTCATTAATCATATGATTTTTATTTTCAAATATGAATTGAGAGTTTTAATGTTAAATGGTTGTTTATGGTTTCCCATGGTTTTAATTATGCTTATATATTTATTAATGGTGGTTTTGGATAATTGGATTGCATGAGAATGGTTTAACGGTAATTAAAGTTGGTATTGGTCATATTATGCCCCCCAATGTGTTTAGTAAAATGCTTATAAAGATATGTTCATTGCATTGGATATTTTAATAGAACTCTTGCATGTTTTAAAACTCGAAAAAAGAAATTATGCATGGTTTAAATGGCTTGAAATGGTAAATGTTTGATGGCTATGCTTGAGGGGCACATAGAATCCCCCAAGTTATTTAATATTGTAAATGCAAGGGCAATTGAAAGTTCCCTTAAACTTATAAATAGTTGGCTATGGATAATATGGCAAGTAAGGGTTTATATGATGATACCAATATGAATGGCCTTGGTTAATAAATGGATAACGGTTTGGTTATTTATAAATTAGTTTTAATTGGGCATTAATTGTAGGAAGTGTAGCAAAGCCATGGAAGGTGGAGGTCCCAGGGGAACCAAAACTGGAAACTCATATTTGTCAATATGAGGTTGGTCTTGGTGATCATGTGCATGAAGTGACACTGTATTTGCGGGATGTATAAGTCATCCCAAGGGATACTTCCCTAGTCATGCGGATATACGTACTGGGGCCCTTTCAGCAGGAGAAGCTAAATCTATATAGCCCATGGGTGGTTTAGGAAGGCAAAGATACACAGCCCAGGTAAAGGTTTTAGAGGCATGCTAAACCTGATCCCTTTTCTCAGAATGGTTATATAAATATGTATGGTTGTGTGCATATGAATGGTTTTACTTAGATTTATAAATGTCATTATTTTATCCTTACCCTAAGATCATGCTATTGATCACTCGTTAACCCCGTCTACTAGCAGTTGTATTCCCACACTATAAGGGAACTGGCAGTTCTATTCCTCCTACATAGTAATTAACTCGAGGACAATATTTTGACTTAAGTGGTGAGCTTCCATCATTTTTGTGTGCTCCATTTCAAGTTATGGATATTTCTAGACATTTTGGTTTCACTTTGGATATTGGTTTTATCTATGGTTGGGGTATGTCCCAACCTGATTTCATTACTCTTTTGGTAATAGGATTTGTAGTATTCTATGGGTTAGAATAGGAGGGATTGGTATTAGTTTTGGCCTTGGCATGGGCATAAGATGAAGGGATGATATCATTGGATGAGATTGTTGGTTGTTCCATCTTATTTTATTTTGGGATTAATTATATTATGTTTGGAATGTCTTTAGATATAGCATGGTTTATGGCCCTTGTTTTGCGATGGTTTGGTATGGTTAGATTATTGGTATGGGATGGTTGGACTTGGTTAGGTTGGTTGCGGTTGTGATCTTATCCTAGAGTTTTTGTAAGAGATGTTACACTATTTTGTTACATGCTTGGAATTTAGCCAACTCAAGGCAGGCGGCTAGAGGTTAGGTTCGATAATAGGGGTGGTCTCTGGTCCTGGAAAGACTTAGGATGCCCATTATAACAAGGACCCAAGGAAGGTCGTGTCAGTTGACATCTATTTTTGATCTTTGTGAGGCTATGGGGAATTCTTAGGAGTTCATCACTTCTTTCACTTATTTTATGCCAAGAGTCTGAGTTGGTTTGTAGAGTATTCCTTTCACTTTACTATTTTGTAGATGGCTAGGACATGTGCTATCGCTATATGATATGAGGGTCCTGAGATCAATCCTAGGGATCCTTCTCCTATTTATGGATGCATTAGTGGTAGTGGAAAGCCTCATGATGTGTCCCCAGCTAGGGGACAAGATGGGCTACCTTTCCCAGACCGTATTCCTACATCAAAGCCACAGATTATTCCACTACAACTAGTGGTAGACCAGGCACCAGCTAAGGCTTTCCTAGGATTTATTTCTTTATCGATGCATAGAGATATATTAGTTCAATTATTAGGTATAGTTGGTAGTTTGCCACCTGATGGTGCATAGTCTTCTGACCAGAGTGGTACTGAGGTAGGGGCATAGCCTATAGCTACAACTCCCAGAGTTGAGGTTCCTCAAACATTGAAAGTTGCTCAGTAGGTAGTTGTTTAGTTTGTGTTTGCTAAACTTTCTTTGTATTTTGAGGAATGGAAGATGTTAAGCAGATTCTTGAGATTAGCTCTATTGAGATTTTCTAGTGCTCCTAGAGAGGATTCATATTAGTTTTTGATTGCTTGTGAGGATAGGTTTTGTGGTTTGAGCCTTATTGAGATTCGTAGTACGGATTACACAACATTTCAGTTAGATTTATCTGCTCATCATTAATGGAGAGATTATATATATTCTAGACCGTCTAGATATTTTCCCTTATCATGGACTCAATTCTCTTAGATATTCTATGATAAGTATATGCATCATAGCTTTAGAGATCATTTGAGATATCAATTCTCTAGAATTGAGTAGGGCTTTATAACAATTATTGAGTATGAGGATTATTTTCATGAGTTGTCTAGGTATACAACTTCTATTCTTGTTATTAAGTACGAGAGAGTTTGTTGCATTGTTAGAGGTTTGAGGCTTTCTAATATATGTCCACTTAGAGTTTAGTCGTTATGGTTAGGTATTTTGATGATGTTTCAGATAATACTAGGGTAATTAAGGAGATATACCATGAAGGTCATAAGGGACATAATAAGAGGCCTAGGTTCTAAGGCAAATTCAGTAGGAGCCATCATAGTTCTCGACCTAGAGATGGTAGTACACAGAGTAGGTATCCTCTGCGTCCATCCTATAAACCTCAAAGTATCCATAGTTGACCTACTCAGGAAGATCTATATATTACTAACGAAGGTCAGTCAGGTGCTAGAGATCACCCTAGCAAGAGCAATGGTCAGTCTTTATGAGTTTATTTTCTGGTCAGTCTGGACATGGTGGTCATTTAGGGTCAGACAAATCTGCTACTTCTAGTTCAACTCCTATTTCTTATTTTACTTGTGGACTCCCTAGTCATTATTTGTGTGATTACCTTAGTATTAGGGCAATGATTGTTTCATCTTAGAGTATTCCCCCTATTAGAGTAGTTTACCCCTAAGCTAGAGGTGGTTCTCATGATTGTAGTGATATTTTCTAGGGTAATTGAAGAGGTTCTCAGGAAGGCAGGATAAGAGGTTGATCAGGTGCCTGGCTAGTGGTGAGCATGGTTAGTTGTATGCATCACCTACTAGACACGATGCTTAGACTTCAGATGATGTAGTTACATGCATGATTTTTGTGTGCATCTAGTTTACCCTTACTTTATACACCATAGTCGGAGTTGTCTTGTTATTCATTATTTTTGCTTTTATGTGTATCTACTCCCATGGGTGATTTTCTAATAATGGATCGAGTATTCAGGTTATGTGCTATGACTGTCAGTGATATTGATACTTATGCTTATCTTATTATACTAGATATGTTGGATTTTGATGTAATGTTGGGCCTAGACTGGTTATCCCACTATCATTAGGTGATAGACTATTTTGTCAAGATCGTTACCTTAGCTATGCCTGATGTACCTCTATTTGTATAATAGGGATTTTTTAGTTTTGAGCCAATGGGGATTATCTTGTATATATGTGCTAGTGTGGAGAGTCCGTTAGTTGACTCTGTTCCTATGGTTTGTGAGTTTTCCTATATGTTCCTTACTTACCTGCCTGGTATTCCCCCTATCCATGAGATTAAGCTTTATTGATTTTGATCCTGGTACCCAACCTATGTCAATGGTACCTTACCATATGGCCCTACCAAGCTTAAGGAGTTAAATTTTAAGCTTTAGGATCATCTTGGTAAGGGTTTATCAGATTGATTATTTCTCCTTATGGTTCCCCTATTTGTTTGATAAGAAGAATGATGGCTCCATGCATATGCATATTGATTATAGAAAGCTTAATAAGGTGACAATGAAGAACTGTTAACCTGTGTCTTGCATTGATGAATTGTTTGACCAGATTTAGAGTGTAACCGTGTTTTCAATGATTGATTTAAGATTTTGTTACCATCACTTGAAGATTTAGGTTGAGGATATCTTGAAGACAACTTTTAGGAGCTGTTATCATCATTATGAGTTAGTAGTAATGTTCTTTGGTTTGTCTAATTCACCAACCACATTAATGGATTTGATGAACCATGTATTCAGACCTTATTTGGACTCATTTGTGGTTGTTTTCATAGATTTCATCCTTATGTATTCGAGGAGTAATGAGGACCATGTATAATAATTGAATATCATGCTCCAGACCTTGGAGATCTTTGATTTTTCACCAAATTCTCTAAGTGTGACTTTTGTCTTAAGTTTGTGACATTCCTTTGACATGTGGCATCTATGGATGGTATTACGTCAGACACAGCCAAGATTAAGGTGATTCATGATTTAGGTAAACCCACATCTCTAACTGAGGTTTGTAGCCTATTGGTTTGGTTTGTTAATAAAGATGTTTTGTTGAGGGCTTTGCTTCTATTTCAGCCTCTATGACTAGATTGACTTGAATGAGGTTCCTTTCTAATGGTTTGAGGAGTATGAGTCAAACTTTGGAAAGCTCAAGGACTTTCTTACTTCAGTTTCTGTGTTAGCTCTTCCTATTGAGGATGAGGGATTCACCATGTTTTGTGATGCTTTTTGTGTTGGTTTTGGTTGTGTATTGATGTAGTAGGGTCATGTCATACCCTATGCTTCAAGACAACTTAAGGTGCATGAGTTCAACTAAGCCTCTCATGATTTGGAGTTGGCGGCGGTGGTTTTTGCGCTTAAGATTTTTAGGCATTATCTTTATAGGGTGCATTTTGAGATTTCCATCGATCATCGCATCCTTCAACATCTTATGACATAGAGAGAGCTCAATCCTCGCCAGTGTAGATAGATGTAGTTGCTCAAGGAGTATGATGTTTCCATCTTGTATTATTAGGAAAAAGGATGTAGTTGTAGATACCTTGAGTCTCAAGGAAGAGAGTATAGGTAGTTGGGCATGTATTTCAGTTGCTCAAAGATTGGCCCGTGACATTCAGTCCTTGGAAAACCTGATGGTTCTTCTTAACTTTTTAGATGCTAAAAGCAATTTTGCTAGTGTGGAGGTAAGGTCCTTACTATTTGAGTAGGTTCGTGTACTCCAATTAGACTATGTCAAGCTTTGCTTTCTTCGTAATTAGGTGTTGAGTGGTAAGTTCAAGTGGCACACTATTGATTTAGAGGGTATTTTCAGATTTAATGGCCATATTTGTATTCCCTATATTGATGACTTGATACAATTAATTCTGCATGATGCTCATAGCTCTAAATATTCTATTCAACTCGGTACATCCAAGAAGTATAGAGGTTTGAAGCAACACTATTGGTTGAGTGGTATAAAGAGAGATATAGGATACGACGTATCTTATTGTCTTTGTTGTTATCAAGTAAAGGACGAGCATTAAAGACCAGGTGGTTTGACTCAGAGGTTACCCATTCCCAAGTGGAAAGGCGAATGGATTACCATGGATTTTGTTAGTGGGTTTCCGCATTCTTCTGGTAGTTCCGATGGTATTTGGGTTACTTTGAACAATTTGACTATGCTAGCACATTTTATGCTAATTCATATGTCCTTTAGTGCTGAGAGATTGGCCCATATCTATGTTCAAAAGATACTCTGTTTGCATGGTGTGCCTATTTCTAACATTTCATATCGTGGTTCTATGTTCAGTTTGAGGTTTTGGAGAGCCCTTCAGGAGGATTTGGGCTTTCAAGTAGATCTTCGTACAACTTTTCATCTGTAAACCAATAATCAGTTGCAGTGGACTGTTCAAGTGCTTAAGGATATGTTCCAAGCCTGCGTTATAGATTTTAGAGGTCAGTGGGAGAAGCACTTAAGCTTGGTCGATTTTACTTACAATAACAGTTATTATTCGAGTATTTAGATGGCATCGTTTAAGACTTTGTATATTGGGAGATATCATTCTCTAGTTGAATGGTTTGAGACTTTTGAGGTTAGGCCCGAGGTACAAATATGCTTCAGGAGTCGCTGGATAGGGTCAGGGTGATTCAGGATAGGTTGAGAGCTGCTCAGAGTTGGTTGAAGTTGGTGATCGTGTATTCCTCCGCGTGTCGCCATAAAAGGTGTGATGATGTTTGGGAGGAAACTTAAGCTCAGTCTGAGATATCTTGGACCTTTTGATATTCTTTGCACAGTTAATGAGGCAGTCTATGAGTTAGCTTTGCATCAAGAATTTTCTGTTGTTCATTTGGTTTGTCGTGTCACCATGTTGAGATGATATATTCCTGGTCCTTTTCATGTGATTAGATGTGACTCAATCTAGTTGGATGAACGTTTAACATTTCTATAGGAGTTAGTGCTCATTTTTCCTAGTGATGTAAGAAGATTTTGCATTAGAGAGATTCCTTTTGTTAAGGTTCAGTAAAGGCACCATCTAGTGGAGGAGGCAACTTAGGATATCGAGAGCGAGAGTAGGACTGAGTGTCCTCACCTCTTTGAGATTTGAGGTATATTCTAATTCTTAACTTTTAGGGATAGAAGTTCTTTAGTAGTGGATGTTGTAATGACCTTTGGTTTATTTTCCATATTTCCACTTATTTTTGCCATTATAGCCTTTTCATAATTGTTTCAACTCATTTATGACTTGCTGGATCTGATAGTTCAGTTACCATGTAGTTTGTTAGGGTTTTATAACCAATTCCTCATTTAGAAATCTTCGTCGGCTCAAAATAGCTTCCAGATGAAACCTTCAATAAAATTATCTCAGATGCAAATTCCTACTATGATAGCAGCACCGAAATATCTATTTTAGGCAAGGTAGACCTTTAGTTTGGGTCCCAGTGCACCCGAGCTCATTTCGACCTATTGGTCGAGCAGTTGAAAAAATGAGAAATTTGGTGTGGGACTCATATTTGTTTGCAAATGACCTTGGATGGAAAATTCGACTTTGCCATTGCTTTGAAAACGTTGAATATAGTGTGGTTGCATAGTTTATTTGCATATATCATTCTATGAATAAATCCCGAGGAATAATTGGAAACTTGGAAAATTTCCCAAGTTTGTTGGTACTAAAGCTTGTGCGATTTCCCAAAAGGCATCATGATCATCCTATTGAGATCGCCATTAGGGCATTACTATTTACCTAGGGTGATTTTCATCCATGGGTTGTAATAGCCACTTTTGAGTACTTGTTATATGGGTATAAATAGGCATTTTGGGCACTTCTCATAAATCATTGAGATCTAGAAACCCTTAAATGGTGTGCTAACCTTAAATGGAGTCTTGGTGTAACTTTAATTCTTGATTAAAATATATTTTCACGATTAACATCAGATTTAAGGTAAGAATCCTTTAATTTCATGCTTGAATTTCGTGAATTCTTGAACAAAATCCTAAATAACACAGGGCTTGGCCTTAGACCAAATCTTACTTGGTTTTCACCCATTTTTGTGGGTTTTGATTAGCTTGATTTCACGTTACGTTAGGCTCGATTTCCTCAAGTGGGACCTATGTAACGCCCCAAAATCGGGTCCCGAGATGTCACACGGTGCTTAGGATCACAAGTGACCCCAAGCTAACCCTTCTACTGGCATAACTCATAAGCAACTGAGCAAAAAGTATAAATCTATACAAATCTGTGGAAAATAACTCTTTTCTGAATATGATAGATAAAAACTAAATTTACAAGATTACAACTCTGCTTTTACAACCAAAACTGAAACGGAATACATCAACTTCTACTGACTGTCTATGAAGCCTCTACTAGTATTGACTCAAGGTAGCCGGGTCATGACTCCTGACTATCCCTACTTAATATAACTGAATAAGGAAAATACAACATTATTAATTCTACATAACTGACTCGAGCCCATGAATCGAAAGGACTCATCACTTGCTGACTAGATGCCGTGAACTGACTGGATGTAAAGGTGCATACTTTACCTTGTACCTACTTTTTTAGAAAATGTAGCCCACATACGAATATGTGGATCAGTACCATGGAAACGTATCGAGCATATGGGGGTGCAATGCATATATAACATAATATCTTAATATCATCATAGTTTAATAAAATTATGCATGTTTATATAAATGACTCACTTAGCTCGAATAAAATCATCATAATCATAAGAGAGTAAGATATATTAGTTAAAACATGTGAGTCATCATAATAAGTTCTCAATTCACTTTCACCTCGTTTTCAAATCATCAAAGCAATCAAATCTCATAACAATTCACTTTGGAATATATGTCCATTAAATCTTTCGAAAATAATTACTTTCTCAAACACAGTCTTTCATACAAATATGTTTTCATCTTAGATAGAAGAATAATACTTTTAATATTAGATAGGAGAATACACACACACACATTGGGAGTCTCTTACAACCGACATAAACCGTGTGAGCTACATGGAGTCCAACGTCCAACCTATGTTGGGGAGAGCTATCCTGTCCTTGCCATCGGAGTAGGACCTTAATCTTTTGTTCACTAGTGATCACTATATCAATCAGCCTTAGGTTCACATCCTATGGGGGCACGTAGTTCTAGAAAAGTACCAATCGCAGCTATACCTCCCACTCAGTGCTAAAGACTACTCCCGAACTTTGCTCAGATAATTTCAACAGGAAATCCACAACAACGCAATTTAACAAATCATATCGGGAGCTATCATACTACCTGTTTTTCATAATAAATCAACATGTGGATTTCTTTTCTCATTCGAGTTCAAAAATAACTCTTTTAAGACCAAAAGGTCAAATCTTTCAAATATCAAGGTGTGCATAACACATTACTTCACCAAAGATCATAATCTCAAAGGGGGTTTACATACCATATAGCAACACTTGAGCAAAACATTTCAAGATTCATACTTTGTATAGAAAACAAGTATAACTCATATGAAAATCTGGAAATTCAACTTGAAACATGATATACATGATATTAATATCAAAACTGAAGGAATTTATCTTTAAGACATCACAAAAATATCATAGTTTCTTGAACAAGAATATAGGATAATAGTTTCAATCTCAAATTTATAATTATACAAGTAAAATCATGTATCTTCATAAAATAATACAAATTTTTGGGCACAAGAACGAAAGGATGTTCTTGTTGAAAACTCCACATACCTTTATGGTAACGGATTCGTTGAAAGATTGGACCCTCAATGTTGATTATGTAACCCTAGTTATTTTTCTTCTTTAGTACTCTTGGATAATGAAATTAGATTGATAATAGGGTTATGATGTGTTTTAGATTCTATTAAATTCGTAAGGTTAAATTTAAGGGTGTGTAAGGAGTGCCAAAAGACTTAATTTCCCTCAAAATAACTCAAAACGGAGTGTTTTTACTACTTGAAACACCAAGTGTGCGCCGCATTGCTTATCGCATACATTTACATATGTGCCGCATTGCTTATCTCACACATTTAAGTATGCGCCACATTGCTTATCACACACCTATTCCAATAGCCATGTGCGATTGGTTAGGCGACGCACTCTGCTTTACAAATCCATAACTCCTTACTCGGGCGTTGGATTTTGATGAAATTGTTATCTTTGGAAAGATAATTCAATTATATAAAATTTGATAGGTCATGGGATGAAAAATTCGATGTATATTAAGAGATATACATATTTGAAGTTGACCCTTGTAGAATCGAATGTCAAACTTTTGATGAATCAATTGGTCTTAGCTCAACTTTGTTCTAGGTCATTGCTATGAACATTTTTCACCTCTAAACTACTCCATAGACTAGGATAATGATAATGCAACTTGTATTCACATGAGAATCACTTGGATTAGAGCTTAGATGCGCAAGAACAACGGTTAGAATTCTAGCACGAAAATAAGGGGTATTACATTATCTCCCCCTTGGGAACATTCGTCCTCGAATGTGGATAATTAACCTGAAACATTGAGGAATATTAGTCTTCAAGATATCATGTGTAACTAATAGAACTAAATCACTGGATATCAAGAATAATGAGCTACTGAACTGGTCTGCAAGTACATGAATCCTCAAGAAAAATAACTATATGGCTAAGATGGAAACGAGAGTGTCAACTTATGAGTAACCATTATGTCAAACTGGATCTGATCTCATGAGAAAGGATGATGACATAAAAATTCAGGGTATTACAACATCCCCTTCTTGGGATCATTCGTCCCCGAATGATAATAATTTGATCAAAATATTAGGAATAGACTATGACACTACACAGGATACTTACGAACTGAATGATAACTTAATATCAGAAACTGAAACTGATGCATGAACTGAGCTGAATTCATAATTTAATTGGACAGAAACACATTGCCTCTTGGAACGTACATACGTATAAGACTGCGGATAGTAAGACTAGCTGGAAAATTTAGAATCTATAGGATCTTATCTCCTTGCTTGCTAAACTAGATTACAAGCTATATGGACTAGATCATACTGACTACCCATGCTCAAATGGAGTATTTCTTCAACACTTTTCTACGAAATTCTATTGACATTAGGGAGAAAAGAATTTTGGGCAAGCTCTGAACAAGACATTTGACTAAGGAATTACAACATTGATATAAATCTATACCATCAATAACTCTTTTCATACTTCAAGCAAACGACAATCCATCTTAACTAAAATCTCCTTCTCTAACTTCACTAAACTAACAAACAAAGGTATATCACCTCATTACTAATTCAATCATAAGAAAAAATTCAGCTATACATAATCAATATATCACCCTTACCACCATTCTTCCCACTACACTTCCAAACCCACAAGTTCAACTAACACAAGACTTTCAACTAATCAACTAAACATTGCTACTTTTGTCACTACACAGAAACCCACACTTTCAACTAACACCAGAATAACAAGATAAACAACAAGTTGCTATTGAATTAAAATAGGCCTCACACGGCTTCACTAGTTTTTGGTTTTTTGTTCTGATTAAGAAAATTATATGAATAACAGAGCAACTATGCTAGTGAGTCAAAATAGGCCTCACACAGCTTCACTAGACTTTGATTTTTCACAAACATAATGATAACATGAATACATACTACAAGAGATAGAAACTTGACACACAACATTCAACGATCTAAGAATACACCTTACTCTGTCTTAATTAAATAACTCATAAGAACGAGGGCATAACTAAAATTTGAAGGACTTATAACATACTAGAAGGCTCCTCTCAAGCCACTTTATAAAACTTCTAAAAATTCTGCCAGAAAATATAAGAGCATTATCTGGGGAGGAACTGGAACTTACCGAACATGTTATTTCAAGAACATAGATAGAGAAGTATAAATTATCATTATGGATTATGAGGAGAAATTCAAAAGCATATCTAACTTAGGCTTTGTGCACGATTTCTACAGGCCTGATAAAACACTTAAGTTTTAGAAACTCAAAAGTACTGATAGGATACTTTTGTAGCTCTCTTATAATTCTATAACTATCTATTTAGAATTAAGCTCAACTGTTTCTAATACCTTGGAAATAAGGTAGAGATGGCCTGACTAGAGTAAGATGAGAATCTATATAAGTTTTTTGGAGAATTTTTCCATAGCACAATTGAAGACTTAAAAGAATGAAGGCATTTCTTAAATGGCCTGTAACCTCTCAAATAAAAGTAAAAATATCTCCATACCATTCTACAAGACTCTACTAGACACGGCTTCATAGACACCCTAGGACACTTGAACTCTGTGCTCTGATACCAACTTTGTAAAGCCCCAAAATCAGGTCCCGAGACATCACACGATTCTTAGGATCATAAGTGACTCCAAGCTAACCCTTATACTGGCATAACTCATAAGCAACTGAGTAAGAAGTTTAAATCTATACAAATCTGCAGAAAATAACTCTTTTTTGAATATGATAGAAACAAAACTAAATTTACAAGATCACAACTTTGCTTTTACAACCAAAACTGAAATGGAATACATCAACTTCTACTGACTTTCTATGAAGCCTCTACTAGTACTGACTCAAGGTAGCTGGGTCATGACTCCCAACTATCCCCTCTCAATATAACTAAATAAGGAAAATACAACATTATTAATTCTGCATAATTGACTCGAGCCCATGAATCGAAAGGACTCATCACCTGCTGACTGGATATTGTGAACTGGCTGGATCTAAAGGTACATACTGTACCTTGTACCTATATTTTGAGAAAATGTAGCCCGCATACGAATATATGGGCCAGTACCATGGAAATGTACCGAGGATATGGGGGTGCAATGCATATATAACAGAATATCTTAATATTATCACAGTTTAATAAAATTATGTATGTTGATATAAATGACTCACATAGCTCGAATAAAATCATCATAATTATAAGAGAGTAAGATATATCCGGTAAAACATGTGAGTCATCATAATAAGTTCTCAATTCACTTTCACCTCGTTTTCAAATCATCAAAGAAATCAAATCTTGTAACAATTCTCTTTGGAATATATGTTTATTAAATCTTTCAAAAAAAATGACTTTCTCAAACTCAGTCTTTCAAACAAATATGTTTTCATCTCAGATAGAAGAGTAAGACTTTTTGTATTAGATAGGAGAATATACACACACACATTAGGAGTTTATTACAACCGGCATAAACCATGTGAGCTACATGGAGTCCAACGTCCAACCCATATTGGGGAGAGCTATCCTATCCTTGCCATTGGAGTAGAACCTTAATCTTTTGCTCACTAGTGATCACTATAGCAATCAGCCTTAGGCTCACATCCTATGGGGGCACGGAGATCTAGGGAAGTACCAATCACAACTATATCTCTCACTCGGTGCTAAAGACTACTCCCGGAATTAGCTCAGATCATTTTAAAAGAAAATTCATAACAACATAATTCAACAATTCATATCAGGAGCCATCATGCTACCCCTTTTTCATAATAAATTAACATGTGGATTTCTTTTCTCATTCTAGTTCAAAAATAACTCTTTCAAGACCAAAAGTTCAAATCATTCATATATAAAGGTGTGTGTAACACATTACTTCACCAAAGATCATAATCTCAAAGGGGGTTTAAATCCTATATATCAACACTTGAGTAAAACATTTCAAGATTCATACTTTGTATAGAAAACAAGTATAACTCCTATGAAATTCTAGAAATTCACCTTGAAACGTGATATTAACATCAAAACTCAAGGAATTTATCTTTAAGACATCACAAAAATATCATAGTTTCTTGAACAAGAATATAGGATAATAGTTCCATCTCAAATTCATAATTAAACAAGTACAATTATGTATCTTCATAAAATAATACAAATTTTTGAGAAAAAGAAAGAAAGGATGTTCTTGTTTAAAACCCCACATACCTTTATGGTAATGGATTAGTTGAAAGATTGGACCCTCAATGTTGATTGTGCAACCTTAGTTGTTTTTCTCCTTTAGTGCTCTTGGATGATGAACTTAGATTGATAATAGGGTTATGATGTGTTTAGATTCTATTAATTTTGTAAGGTTAAGTTTAAGAGTGTGTAAGGAGTGCCAAAAGACTTAATTTCCCTCAAAATAACTCAAAACGGAGTGTTTTTACTACCTAAAATACCAAGTCTACGCTGCATTGCTTATTGCATATATTTACATATGCGCTGCATTGCTTATCACACACAATTAAGTATGTGCCACATTGTTTATCTCACATATTTAGGTATGCACCACATTGCTTATCGCACACCTATTCCAGTAGCCATGTGCGATTGGTTTGGCGACGCACTCTACTTCACAATGCCATAACTCCTTGCTCGGGTGTCGAATTTTTTAGTATCTTTGGAAAGATAATTCAATTATATAAAATTTGATAGGTCATGGGATGAAAAATTCGATGTATATTAAGAGATATATATATTTGAAGTTGACCCTTGTAGAATCGAATGTCAAACTTTGGATGTATCAATTGATCTTAGCTCAACTTTGTTTTAGGTCATTGCTATGAACATTTTTTACCTCTAAACTACTCCATATATTAGGATAATGATCATACAACTTGTATTCACGTGATAATCACTTGGATTAGAGCTTAGACGCGCAAGAACGACGGTTAAAATTCTAGCCCGAAAATATGGGGTATTACAACTTATATGGGATTTTTGGCATAATTTTTAGACCTAAAATTCAATGGTGTAGTATGGGTATCATTATACTAGTATTGATGAGTATATTGTGTTTTTTATTACTTGGCATCATGAAGAGGCTTCTCGGAAGGGAAAAACAAAGGCATATTAAATTATTAAGCTATCTTCGTTGACGAGGTAAGCTAGGTTTTTTCCTATTAGATTGAGCTATATCATAGTATATTTGTAATACCTTGTTAGATTGTGATGGGTTTTAGGTGTTGGATTGATGAAATGAAAGACTTGGGTTAGTTGGACCATTTAGGCTATAATGAATCTAAGAATTGAAAAGCTTGACTTGTTTCCCTATATCTTAGGTGGAATATACTTCATTGCTCATGCCTATTATGACAATGTCACAGATTACTCAATGTAGTTAAAATTCTCTAGTTACTCATACTTAGAGTAAGTTTTCTTAGATGCTTATGCTAATTAGGATTACCTTAGTTTTAATGGACTTAGAGCAAGTTGTGTGAGTAGAATATCAATATTAGATCTTACTATGGCTTGCTATGCTTCACAGAGTTGATTTAAATACCTAATCCTAATTTAGGGTAGAAATTGACTTAGAATGTATTTTAAAGATTTAGAAGTGGGGTCTTTGACCCATCATATGACCAGATTGAAGATTAGATCTCTTGAACCATTATACGCTTAGTAAATGTTTAGAGTGACCTTATGAGACAATAGTGATGAATCTTGGTATTTTCTAGTTATGATGAATGGCATTAGAAGTAATGCTTAGTGATTATGCCTTATGAATGTTTTATTAGATAAAGCTTATGTCCAGCTATTGATTATGTTATTGTGATTGGTTCTTAATTAGGCTAATGATCATGCTATCGAATGAGCCCTTGACTATGATATGGCCTGAGCCATAAGTTATGTTATTGACTATGTTATGAATAAGCCATAGATTATGCCATGTATTTGCTATGGTCTAAGTTAGTGATAAACTATCTTTATGCTAATGATAGGACAATGAATATGTTAATAATGAGCCATTATTCATGATGTCACTTATGGTTATACTCATGGAATAATTGATTAAACTATTGGTTATTGAAATGATGAGCCATTTATTTCACTCTTTATTAAGCCCCTTGTTTACGTTAATAATTATGCCATTGTTTTAGTTAGTAGTCGGGTTGTTGACTCTGTTATTTCATATGCTATGACCATGCTTAATAATTATGCTAATAACCCTATTGGAAATCTTCCTTATTGTCCATATTAGAAATGATAATGTTAATGGTGCAAGAAGGCATATTTATTGACTATAAGTGAATTTATTCTATAGATTATGCTTGGACTTATGATACTTCATTATATGATTAATTGTGCTTATGATTTTGCCACTTATTATACATATCTATATTTGCATCTCTCCGGTATGAGACAGAGAAAGATGTTGGTGTTAAAGATATAAGTTCGGACAAAAACCTGATGATAGTTTGCAATATTAATGATATATATATATACTTAATGGTAATATGATGTTGATAATGAATGAGGAATCGTGGAGGTATGCTCTTCGTGCCTCTCTTTTAATACTTATTGACTTTGGCCCTCATTGGGCTTGTCCTTTACTTCAACCCTCGTTGGGCTTTTCATTTACTTTAGCCCTCGTGGGGCTTGCTATTTCTTATTGATAATTATTATGGATGATATATTGATACTCGACATGGTCAGAGAATAGTATGATGATATATTAATACCTGGAAAGGCCAAAGGATATTTTGATAATATATTGATACCTGCCAGGCCAGAGAATTTTATGATTATACGATGATACCTGGTAAGTCCGAAGGAAATTATCATAATATATTGCTACCCGATAAGGTTGGAAGATATTATGATGATAAGATGGTACCCAATAAGGCTAGAGAATATTACCATGATATATTGATACCTGGCAAGGCCGAAGGATGTTATGATGATATATTTATACCCAAAAAGGCCAAAGGATATTATGATAATATGATGATACAGAACAAGACCAGAGGATTATGTGATGATGCGATGATGCCCGATAAATATAGAAGATGATTACGATAATGAATTGATACCTGGAAAGGATGGAGAATGATTATTGATATGCCTATGTGTACATATACCTATTCCAGTCCAGCTAGCCCTATGTATGATAAATTTATGTTATTTATGCATATGCGTAGTTAGGTATAGTGTTGATATTAGAGATGCCGGTTATAGTCTTCTCGTGATAACGGTATAAAGTGGTATAACTATTGATTTAAGGTTGAGAAGATAGTAGTGGATATTGCTTAAGTGGTTTATTATGATTTATGGATAGTTGAAACATAAAAATAATGACGTCTAACGTTAATGACAACTAGTAATAATGATAATTAAGCTATAATGATGTTTAGCGTAAATAAAGACTTGTAGCAATGTTAATTAGTTGATAATAATGCCTTAGTCGATGATGATGACTAGTTGCCAAGAAAGAATTTGTGAATTAGTGATGCTATAATACTAAGTGGTGTTTATTTAATAAAATGAATAGTGATTAAATGGGTTATTAGTGATTATTGGATAAATGGTGATTAGTGAGCTTGTGATGACTAGAAATAAATATTGGCTAGTTGGAAATATAGGTTAGTGATGAAATCTGGCTAGATTCTAGATATTGTCTAGTTGATGAATAATGACTAGTTGTTGACCCATGAATAGTTATTATGTGGTGAATAATTTCTAAATAACAATTAGAGGTTATATGATGACTAGTGAGTAATTGGACTAGTTACAAGGGTTGGCTAACTAATAAAGAGCTATTAGTGTCTATTGAGGATATAGTTGTCTAATTGATGATCTATTTATGGTTACGAATATATTGTCATATGTTGTTCTATTATGAATGTAGAAAAATTAAGGAATGTTGGTAAACTTCCGATTGATGATCATTGTGGAATGATGATAAATGACCAATTGATAGTGAACTTGGAATGATGGTTGAAAAATTATAGAGCTGGATATATTGTTGATAAGATTTATTCGTATTTATCTTGGGTGTACTCCCTAGTAGCATGGGACATTGTGATGATTTATTTACTATATGCACCAGTTGGAGTATCATAACTCCCAAGATATACCTTCAACCTTAAGATTATACGATTGCTTTCAAATATAGTAACCCACAAAGGTTGGGGTCGAATCCCAAGGGAATATGTGGAATTGTAGATTTTAGCTGTTGTAATCAATGGGTAAAATTGGAAAATTAGATGGGGGTTGAAGTATCAATATTGAACAAGTAGATAGTATCAACTTCGGTTGTAATCAATCATTGGTGAACTCTAGGATTGTGTCCCCTTGGCTTCTCAACTTCGTAGAGTTATCATGCTGTATTGAACCAACCCGATACCTTGCATGTAGAATCTGATAAGTTATGTACCACCAACTATATTTTGGACTAGCTGACAGATTTCACCCTTTACCTTTTGAGTCTCAGGATGTAACCTTACTAACTCTTATCCTAGATCCCAGTTAACTATTACCTTTTGAATCTCTAGTTATTAGATGACAGCTAACCATCTTACCTAAATGATACATAGTAGCGTGGATCAACAGTTAAACTTAAGATTACTATTGTAATTATCTTTTCGTAGTCACTACTCCTCTTTTGGAGTAAGTAGCGATAATCAAGGTGGTATCCTAAAGTTTTTAACCGTTAAGATAGCTATTAAAGGGAAGATAAGACAATGCATGCATGGGTATTGATTTGGACCAACATAGAACTTCCCCTACTTTGATAATTTGCTAGGGTTTCTACAACCCTAGTTAAGGGTTTTTAGCCACTCATGCTTATGAAATAATCTATACATTCATGATTGAAAGTATAAGATGTCATCACAATAAGAACAACTGACAAACCAAAATTTTAACTGAATTAATAAACCAAAATCAATACAACAGAATTCCAATACGAAAATTGGATCTCAGAATCAAAATATGTTTGTAGGTATCAAAAGTGTGTAACTTCTGCTAAAACCACATAAGGGGTATTTATAGTACATGAGGAAACCCTAAAAATCAAAGCCTAGATAAAAAAGAACAAAAGGTTCTGTGGCACTTACCAGTGTCTATATGTGGCCTACCAGTAGGTGTATATTCCACATGTGGCCTGCCCCTGGGCGTATTTAGTCATGGATAAGTGCCAGACAAATTTCCTGCACTGTCTACTCTGTGGAGTTTGGACTTCTGGCACTTACCTTATCCACATGCGGTCCATATGTGCTACATATGGTCCGCATGTTGACGTAGGTAAGTGCTAAAAATTCTTTTTCAGCTCTTTCACTCTCTGGATCTCCAATTCTGGTACATACCTTAGTCATATATGGACTACATGTGGTATATACGGTCCACATGTAGACATAGGTAAGTTCTAGGGCTTCCAATTCTTGCAACCAAGCTTCCAAAATTCAAGTTTCAACACATGATTTGGTCACGTACATCCAAAAAGTACATAAATACCGAAAATTATCATGTAATTAGCCAAAAACTCCTTTTTCAACTTTTTTCTTAAAATTTGCCTCCTAAACCTAGTTTCTTGCAAAACATACCCAAAACATATCATATCTAACATAACAACCTAAGAAACTTGCTTATTGCAATTATTTTAAGTGGTGAAAGTGCTATATTTCTACAGCACATCAATTCCCAAAACATAAAAGTATTGCATGTTCTTGGGAAACAAAACACAATACAAGGCAGTCAATCAACACTTTAAGCTAAAACCACAATACCCTATCTTACTTCAACCTTTCAAAATCAACTATGTATACACATGAAGCACAACAATATGACACAATGGGATCAATGTATGGCATTACATTAGCAACAGACAACCATGCATATATCGGTAAGTTGCACTCCCCAAAATAAGTAAGTATCTAGCTATATGTATCATATGCCCTCACAACAAAGAAGTCCCACTCACTCATTTAAAATAATGCATGTCAATGTAGGGACAGTCAAGAACACGCACACTCAGAAGAGAAGTTCCAATCAATATGCGTCAAATACCATAGCCCTGCTCTTATTTTCTTTACCTTAATATTCCAATAGTCAAGTTAGGACCAATATAGGACTTTTCTAGAATGTAATATAAGCTTGGGGGATGGTATGGTACATAGGGACATATCAAGTGACTAAGCCTCCTTGGCACTACACTAACTTAGGGGTCCATTCATTAACCATTTTTTTATTCCACCATTATTTCTCCCTTTTTTTGCCTATTCAGGTTAGGTGTGGTCTTTTTTTTCTTTACTTTTTCATGATTTTTATTTTTTCTTATTCTTTTCTTTTGATACCACACCTATCCCTACTAACATTTTCTCTTATTTCACCCTTCTACATATCCACTTCACATCACACACCACTATGATAGCTACCTTTAACTTGGGCTATTTGCCTTAGTTGAGGTGTACAATGTCCAAGGAGAAATGGGCCAAAATAGGTTATTGCAACTCAAATAGAAAGGTGATAGGTATAATAAGAAAACAAGATATAAGGCTCAAAACAGGGATTAAGGGATACTATTTCACATTGGGAAGGTCCTTTAGGCTAAAATTAGACTAAAATAAAAAATGAGCTATGATTCTTTCCTATCTGACTATCCTACAACAAATGCAAGACTAACCCGGCAAGTTTTGAATTCAATACATGAATGGAACTAAGTAGCATCTCACACACATATGGAAAGAGTTAATATTACAAATTTCTACTTATCTCATTCATGCAATTGTTACCAAGTGATTATTATGTCTCTAATACTAATGCCATAACAAGATCGATAATTTTCACACATATATACATTCACACCATTCTACTAATTTGGAGGAGTATTATTTTACTCAAAAATAAATCCAAAACATGAAAACTTCCCTAAATACTTTAAAATCTCCTAATTGCACAAAACACAACACAATATAAAACAAAATACAAGGCAACACAAATTAACCCTAGACATATCAATTCTACAACCATACATTGGTTGACAGGAAAAGAAGCACAACAACCAAAAAACTAGGTGGCAATGGTATACCCCATCCCCAACTAAAAATTATGCACTTACTCCAATGCGCTAAATAATATAAAATAAAGGGAATGAGGACAAACCTGGAATACACTAAGAGTTCGTGTCATAAGCATTCCTGGATGGGGGTATATCCACTGGCGGGGGCAGTGGTGATGCAATACTAGAAGATGAACCTGCTGCTATTCTTCATGCCTCTGCCCCTCAATAACTATAGATTCCATCGAATCATATATAGTCTTTTTAAAGTCCTAGACATAGGGATTTTTAGGATCTTTTAGATCCCTCACGTGTCCTCTCTTGGTACCACCTACTAGAACCTTCTCATCATCCTTTACAAATAGATCAAAGTGTACGGGACCATGCAAAGGTAATATCAAAACAAGTGGAAGTACGACTACAAGAAAATCAATCATATTGCTCTCTATAGGAGAGCGTACATCTACTCTCTACACGTCTACCTCCTTCCTAATATGACTTAGATTAATCATCTCAATCTCTACAAACTAGGATGCATCAAATCTCTTAAAATCATTGATACATATTTGTAAATCAGAACATAACTCTGACATAGCAGTTCTATGTGTGACATCCCATCTGGCCTCTACCGTCTCTAGTCTAGTCTGAATACATAGCTGGATTAGCCTATATTGAGTAGCCAGCTTGGTCTCAATAATATGTAATCACTCATCAGTGTCTCTCTGACTTTCAACTAATCTCGTCAAAAACTCATAAGATACCAAAGTCATACTTATAGTAGCAACTATAGTGGATGGGCTAGGGGTCAATAAAGATACACCCAATGGCTCAAAACTAGAATGGGGCTAATGAAGAAATATTTTTTGTGCCTTCACCCTAATTACTCAAATTAGGAGCCTCTATCTTCTCCCATATCTTAAGATCAATGCTAATCCCCACATCACCTTCATATATGATCTGAGGTGGTTTTAAACACTTTTGGATCATTATTCTAGCTTATTTTGTCTTATTTTGAGAGTAACTTGAGTACTTAATATATTCATATATATATATATATATATATATATATATATATATATATATGTAAATAAGCATCTAAGTGTTAAAATTTGTGATTACAATGTTAAAAACTGTATTTCAAACAAGTGTTGGTTTAATTGGACCACTTAGAGTTTAATCAAGGAAACTAGTGTTACTAGCTTGAGCTAGGTGTGTGTCTAGTTGGTTTTGTTGGGTTTTATTATGCTTAATGTATTCCAAATGGTTTGTGTGTGTAATTATATATGGAATAGCTTGTTTGGAATTTTAAAAGTTCAGTTGGATCAAGCCTAGAGTCAAAATAATAAGCTTAAAATCAATGTGAAGTAGCCTATGATTAGCTTATGTTTCTATTTCACCATTTTTGATGTTGTATTTTTTGAGCTCTAAATTTATGTGTTTAATGATGTAGGATTCTTTGTGAATGGATTATGATGATATATGAAGGATATATATGCGTCAAATCAAGTGGAAATAACTCAAAAAGGCTTGGAATGGATCAATGAAAGAACAATAAACAACTTAGATACAATTTGGAGTCCTAGAATGTCCAGGGCAAGTGTGGGCTATATGAAAGGACAATTGGTCTGTGCTATAACGAAAAGCTTCAGAAGGGACCCAAAATAGTGATCCCTTGTGATAAGGGAGCATCGCGACTTCTATACCACCTTTTAAGACTCGCGACGTAACTTCCACTCCCTTTTGTAGCAAGTGTGTCTCGAGGTCCAATTCACATACGAAAAAAATAAAAATTCAATCCTACACAGCTTGGGACTTGTTTTCCACTATAAATACATCTTTGTACTCTTTATTGATGATTTTTGGACGTTATTGGACAATTGGAGGTTGATCTACACATTCTTTAGTGTTTTACTATATTAAATTTAGTTTCTTTTATGGTTTCTATCATCAATCTAAGAAATTGGATGATGAATATTTCCGTTAAAGTCTAAAATCCCTTTATGGGTTTAGGACCAAGGTCATGAATACTTTCATTTTAAATTAAGTTTATTTAAAAATGCTTATCATTAGTGATTGTGTATTTATCTTTGATTTAACTATTTGATGGATTGATCACCCGAAAAATTTATCAATTGTCAACCTTGTGAACTTGGGAGAGGGAATAGGGAGATGGAACATGGGAATGAACAAAGTATGGTTCTTATTCTTTTATGAATAAGGAATTTGAATTAGCATTTAGGACAGGGATGAACTTATAAGCATTACTTGATTCACACATAGGATGATAGCTTAATACACTTAATTGGATTATTGTATCCCCGCTCAATGATGTACTTGTAATGTCCAAGTTAGGAAAATTGTTAGAGGTAGAGATACCATGATCATGTGATTAACCCTACGAATCAACAACCAAGAAAAACAATCTAATGAATGGAGTTCAATAACATAGTATGATTATTGTAAGCCTTAACCCTAGGCTTCTATCCATTGATTGTCCCTAGTCATTACTTTTTTGCATTAATTTAATTTCTTTTTAGTTTACAATTCAAAAAATTTATTTGTTACTCTTCTCAATTAGTTAAACAATACTTGGCTAGATGATTTTCAAGTGAAGTTTATGGGATCGATAATCAGCTTTCTTGAAGGCCACTATATTACTTGGGAGACCACATACACTTGCGTGTGCACTTAGGCGTTGCCAAGTTTTTTGGTGTCATTGCCGGGGACTTTTAAATTGGAAACTAACTTATTTTTATTTTAGCTATATTGAGTTGTAAATAGTTTAGTAATTTTTCCTTTTGGTTTCTTTATTCATTTTTATTTCTCACACTTCTTGAGATGTCATATGGGGATAGATGATTTTCAAGTGATGATGATTCTTGTTGTTTTTGTGGGGGACCACATTATGAGGCTCATTGTCCATATTTTTATGTAAATATATAGATAGGACCTTCACAAGATGATGCAAATATTGTTCTATCTATAGAGCAGACTGCAACTTGGTGTTTGGTTTATGGTTAAAGTGTGTGCTCTCAATCCCGATTCAAAATTGTTTGAGGGTAATGCCAAAAGGAAAAATTATATAAATAGAGACTATCAAACGGTGCAAAATCGGCCACAAATTCAAGTAAGGAACAACCAGTAACAACCGTTTCAGTAGCAACACCTAAATATGCAAGCCAAAACTAAAATTAGCAATTTAAAAAAGATGTTGAAACAACTTTAATGTCTTAGGAATAGTCGTAGGTAGACATGCAGAACCAACAGGTGGATGCAGAGTAAATGAATAGTCAGCTGGAGGTAGATGTAGAGTTGACTCTCCAATTAGTTGCAGATAAAGTTGCTGATAATTCTAGAAAGTCTGAGTACTTGGAAACTAATGTTGTTGAATAGGTTAAGGAGATACCACCACTACCATGTCCACAGATGCTAAGAAAAGAAATATATAATGAATATAATAGTCAATTGGTGGAACAAACACAAGAATCGCAGCCACTCGACTGTCAGCTTTTTTTTGAGAATGAAAACGAGAAAGGAAATACAAGTGAAGGAATTATGGATTGTGATTGAAGTGGGATTGGTCGAGCCTAATTCAAAGAACTTTTCTACATTATGTTTAGATGATATCTTGTCTGTGGAATCATCTGAAATAGTGGGAGAGAGTGAAGATGAGAAACAAGAATGTTATATTCTTAATTTTGCACAAGAAAAGCAATATAACAACACACCTCAGTTTTAGTTCGAGTGGTTTAACATGAAGATTCTATAACTCAGTTACTTAATCCTTGTACCACCTCCTCATGAGCGAGGAAAAAGGAAAAATGCGAAGTTAGGGGGGAAATTTTTATCCTCAAGGTAGACGAAAAAGTTTATTGGGTCATGCCGCAATTCTAAATTAGGTGCTTCTTAGGAGGCAACCCAAGTTAAGTAGGTATGTTTTATTTTTAGTTTTTAGTTTTTATTTCATGTAGTTTTTGTTTTTGATTGAGTCGCAGGATGATGGAAAGTTTGAGTACGAAAAACTTGAGTTAAGGAGCATGCCAAAGATTGAGTGTGGACTCCCTGGACTGTAACACCCCGAAAATAGGTCCTAGAGCATCACACGGTGCTTGAGGCTACGAGTAGCCCCAAGCTAACCCTTTGAGCCATTATCATTCAATTGAACACAAATCAACTAGGTTTCCATAAATAACCCTCAAATATCAACAGAGTAATCATCATCTAAGAATAAAAGAATTTCAAGAAGATAATAAAATATGACTTATTAGTCAACTCCCAACATCTATACTACTCTGACAAGACTCTAAGAAAATCAATAAAACCAGCGACCCAACTGACTCATACTCAGTTATCAAATGTAAATAATTCCAAAAAACCAACATCAGACATCACATCCTCGAAACATGAGGACTCGCCATGACAGAGGATATAGAACAGCGTGCCCGAAGAATTACTGTCAAACCTGGAACTGAGCACCTGAACCTACATTACGAGAAAATGCATCCCACATCCGAAGATGTGGGTCAGTACCATGGAAAGGAACTGAGTATATAGGGGTGTATGCAGTTTTATAAACATCATCATCATAAATATTTATAAGAAATATACAGGATATATGAAAGACTCACATAGCTCAAAGAAAATCATCATAATCATGAGAGGATGAAATAAGTACAATAACACATGTGAGTCATCATATAATTTGTCAATCACTTTCAGTTCATCAAGAATATCAATTCTCATAATGTAAATATCATTTAAATCTTTCGAAAGAATAATTTTCACAATTCCACTTTCAAATCACTTCACCATTCACCATAGACACAAGAAAACACACACACACTGGGAGATCCTATAACTGACATAAACCATGTAAGCTACATGGATTCCAACGTACAACCCACATTGGGGAGAGCCGTCCTATCCTTCCCATCGGAGTAGGACTATCGATATTAAATCCACACAAACTAGTGATCACTCTATAAATTATCCTCAGGGTCACTCCTACAGGGGAACATAGTTCTAGGGAAGTAAGGTTGCTTTATACCTCCCACTCGGTGCTAAAGATTTCTCCCGAACATAGCTCAGAT